>NC_057807.1:29196853-29231886 GCF_018294505.1 Triticum aestivum | reverse complement strand
ACACACACACACACTACACACACACACACTACACACACACATTATTAGTTTGTTTGTTAATTTTTTTTCTGGTTTTTAGTTATAGAAATGTTAGGAAATTATTCTGTTTTTTTGTTATATAAATATTAGAAATGTTAGTTATATAGAAATGTTATAAACGTTTTCTGTTTTTTAGTTATAGAAATATTTATAGAAATGTTAGCCATTTTTCTATTTTTTAGTTATATAAATATTAGAATTGCTACAGAAATGTTAGTTATATAATTAGGAAATTTTAGAATTAGTTTTAGTTAGATGAATTAGATTAATCTCAAATTGTTAGAATTTGCATATATATAGAATTTTAGTTATCACAATCCAATCATTTAAAAAATGTTACTTTTGCGGGCATATAGTATTTGTTCTCGACGATATGCCCGGCCCGCATCCTCACCGTCGACCCGTTCGCGACGACGTCATGCTTCAGAGGACCCATGTCCGGGACTGGGCTCCGCCGGGCTGGCACTGGGAGGTGCTACCTGGAGGGGCGCGCCGCTTGGTGAGGAACCCGACCTCGGGTCCCATCGTCAACCCTGATCTTCTTTGGTGGCGTTCGCGTGGGACACATTTGGTGCAGAGGCAGTCGACCCCGCCGGAGGTGGTGCATCGCCATGTCAGGGAGGAAGATGAGCACGTCCATCGCTGCATGGCAGCTATGGACGACGTCAGGTTCTCCACTACTTGGCGGGTTCTCTGGGCAGATAACCGGAGATATGATCCTGTGATGGTTCCTTCTATTTGGGTGTGCACCGCCCGCGCCCCAGGAACCGCGAGTGAGGCCCTAGATTCTTCTGTAGTACTTGATCTTTATTAGGTACCCAGCCAGTGATGTATTCGATATATAATATTTGAGACGATGTATTCGAGATTATATATATTAAGACGATGATGTATTCGAGATTATATATTCGAGACGATGTATTCGAGATTCAGTTTTTCCTTTTTGATTAATTGCATCCATGCATTGTAATTTGAATACTAAATTGTTTTATATTTCTTCTGTATTAATTAGTAAAGTAAAAGCTATGGCGGACAATACCGGCAGAGAGAGAGAAGCGGAATTGTTTGACATCATACGCAGCCCTCTTAGGCTAGATGATCTGAATGATGACGGCTCCCAATATCTGAACAATACCGGAGAGGGTGATGAAAAGATATTCGATCTCGACGACCAAGCTGATCAAGTCATGAACTATGATTATGGTGACACAGACAATGTTAGTGATGACACAGACAATCCTGATCTTCAAATAACAAAGACTTCCGGCAAGGTATATATTTCTATAAGCATGCATCCTGGTGATCATCACATGTTTTTTTATTGAAGATATATTAACGAATTGATCTTTCTTCTTTCAGCCCTCCGGATCAAGCAAATCTGCTTCTACAGACAGCAAGACAAAGCGAGGCCCGGGCAGATTGTTGAAGGATGGTGTAAAGTACCACATCGAATCCACCAAACTTAGTGGCGAACCCCTCATGCCTAAGAACATTGCAGACAAGTGGACTCGTCAGTGCGGAGTTCTTGTGAAGGACAAACTCCCGATCTCCATTCAAGAATGGAAAGAGCCAAAGACTAAACGTCCAGGTGTTACTTGGGTCGATGCTAGAGCCAAAGAAGACCTGGTGAAATCTCTGATGGAACATTTCACCCTACCAGATCATTTCACTAAAGCAGATGTGGAGAAAGTCAAGGCCACTGCTCTTAAGAAGATGGCAATTGCATCCAACACCCACAAGAAAACTGTATGGGCCAACTACCTCGCTAATGAAAGGAAGACTCCAGATTTCAAGGGAACACTGAAGAAGCAAAGAGAACACTGGGACGATTTCGTGACCTTCAAGGATTCAGAATTATCTAAGGAACGGTCGATGAAAAACAAGGCAAAGGCCGCAAGAAAGACGCAGTTTCATAGGCTGGGTCCAGGTGGCTACGCGGTGGGATTGCCTAAGTGGGATAAGTCTGAGCAAGAGATGGAGGGTGCAGGGGTCACTCCGATTACTAGGAGCTGGCCCCCCAGGTGCAGAACTTGGTTCTATGCGCATGGGGGGGCGTTGGACCCGAAGACAGGCTTGGTTTCGAAGAAGGCAAGTCTAAAAGGAGCCGAAAAAAGATACTTGATGCAATAGAAGAAGCTCGAGCGGGGGTTTTCACGCCCAACAGAGAGAACAACGAGCTTACGCGCGCCCTGGAAAATCCTGAACACCCGGGAATAACACGAGGCATGGGTGTTATTCCCTGGTATGAGGGCTTTTCAGACTGGAATGACGACTACAGGTCCCGCGCAAGAAATAAGATGGATGAGGAGAAGAAGAGGAAGCTGGAGGAGGAGCAGAGGAAGTAGGATGCAGAAAGTCTTCAAGGCCTAGAAGCAAGGCACGCGGACCTGGCACTCAAATTCCAGCAGCAGCAGCAGCAGATCGACTCACTTAGCCAGGAAAGGGGGTCTTAGCAGCGACAACAGCAAGCGGATGATCGTCCATCATTAGATAGCACCGTCCCATCCATGCCGAGAAGCAGCGTTGGTTCTGCCTCGGGCGACACACTGCTGGATACATACCCTGTGGATGACATCATAGAGAACACTAACTGTGAGCTACACTCCAAAATGAATAACATATCCATGAAGGTGGCGGATGGCGTTGCTTTTCCAGTGACACCCGAAGCAACCTACCATTGCATCCCGATTGCAGAGGATTATGCTCGTATCATGGTTGATGAAGTGGTGGACCCATATTCAGGGCTAACGCTTGACATTCTTGGAGGTGAAGACGAGTGCACACTGGGACAGGCCATACATCGTATCATCCTATGGAGAAAGGATTGCATCATCTTTCAAAGTCCACCGACACCAGGTCATCTGCCGACTCCTCGAAGTCCGCCACCGAGTCAGCAGACTCCCGCTCCTCCAAGTCCATGAACGCGTGAGATGACTCCTCCTTGAAGTCCGCCACCTCCTCCAAGTCCCCGAATGCGTGAGCTGACACCTCCGGCTTCAAGTCCGGCACAGCGTCATGCCACTTCTCCACTTCTCCACGTCAGCCGTCTTCGCCGTCTCACCAATCGCAGAAGAGACATGCCGCAGCTTTGGTGCGTAGCGGTACGAGTCGAGGTAGTTCAGGAAGTACAGGCGGAGACAAGCGTTATAAATATGGTCCAAGCCTCGCTCCTCTTCCTCAGAGGCCTTACGACATCACCGAGGAGCAAAACGCAGCCATAGTGCAGGCCCAAGTGGACGCCCATTTTGGACCGAAACTGGCACCGCCGCCAAAGGAGAAAGTGCCTGAGAAAAGGATTGACCACTTCATTCATATGGCTAGAGCACCAGCTCCCAAGCTTGTTGACTCAGACAATGAGCGTCAACTCAGGAAGCTACATCGAGCACGGCTACGGAAGGAAGCAAGCTCGAGCTCGAGCCAACAAGCAGCTGGCAAAAAAAGCGGGAAAACCGTTCCCCAGCTGGGAGAACAGGCGGCGCAAGAGATTCCCCCGCTTGTTGTGCCAACAACACATGAGAGGAGTACACACGCCAAATATTATTGTGGGCAAACCGTTAGCGTTCCCCAGCAGGGCGATGTGGTAATAACGGAGGAGCATATAATGCAGGCTGAAATGCTCAAGATCTCTGTTGGACAACTCCTCGAAATCGAGCCCATGTCTCCGCTTAAAGAATCGGAAATAAAATGGAAATATGTCTGGGGCCAACCTTTGGTCCATCCAGACAAGGTCAAGGACCTCCCAACGAGAATCTGTGAATTGCATCAATGGAACATGAACATGACCAAGATTTCCAATCGAGTGTCCCTCATGGTGAATGTCAAGAAGGATCATTATTACCATGAGAAAGCTCTGTCCATTGATTATTCAGAACTATATCAGTTATTCAATCAAGACGCACTCAACAAGTCTATCGTCAGTTGCTATTGTCTGTAAGTGATTTCTTTTTGTAATTTAAGTCTCAAGCTAATTATGTAGTGATAATTTTGATCAATCATTACATGTAGTTATCCTCACTATATTCTTTTCTGTGGTATTATATGCAGGATAAAGATGTATGAAATGAAAAAATCTGGACGCTGTGGCATTGGGTTCATTGACCCAAATACCATTAATGAGGACATATGGAAGTATCCATTTTATCAAGCAGGTGTAGAGGAAAGCATGGTAGAGTTCTTGAAGCGCCTCAATAGCAATGAATTCCCGTGAGTCACACTGTCTTGTACTACAAATTCGGTTTTTGCTTACTAGCTAGCTAGATGTTAATAATTAAGTGTATACGGTTTACGGTAGTTGATTAATTTTATGCACATGCCCGCTTATTTATGACATGCAAATGTGTGCGCATGCACTTGGCACTGGGTCTTGATAGACATTAAAGTTGAGGAAGGAAAAGTTGAATTACTGGACTCGCTAACTAAAGAAGAAAGTGATAGTCAACAGGTATTTCAATCATTATTAACTATATATATATCGGCCTATTATTAGTTCGTCATTTTCTGATATGAACTATTTAATAACCCCTTTATTAATTTTCTTTGCTGGCGGGCAGGGCATGGGCAAAGTTCATCGCGGTGACTCCAAGCGAATGGAAACAAAAGTTGTTTTGGCATCGACCAAAGGTAAGTAATTAAGTAGTACTAGCTAGCTACCATCTCTCTAATTCTTGTTTCAATGTCATTAATTAAGTATCACGCTTGATTAATCATTATCTGATTCAATTCCATTCTCATAAAGGCCCTGAAGCAGGCGTCGGGGAATAATCTATGTGCATTCTACGTTTGCGAGAACATTCGCATGATGACGTCCGAAAGGAGCAGATCTGATAGACAGGACTGGGTACGTTTGTCAGAACACTATTCACACCATTATTGATATCTAGTCACACAACTAACACACATGCATATTGATCTCCTTCTTAACTCTTCAGAGAGGTGCGGGATAAGCTCCTACCATTGGACCGCATACTAGCACTTCAACAGGAAGTAGCCGGATTTTTGCTCGACCAGGTCATAAATCCCGAAGGAGAATACTATTACCCACTACCGCCCCCATGAACCACTTGTCATCGTGCTCCGGAAGCACCAAGGCAACATAGGTAGGAGAAATTGTATATGTATACATGTGTATGTGTGAATAATGGTGTTGGTTGTGAGTCATTCGATGATATATATATATATATATATATATATATATATATATATTATGCGGTTCTATATGTACGAGAAAATATATTTATATATATGCATAACGTGTACAATTTGTAGTATCGTGAAATACCAGCACAAAAAAATGTAATTGAAAATAAAAAAAAACACCCAAACATTTAGTACCGATTGGTGTTACCAACCGGTACTAAAGCCGTACGCGCACCCGGGCCTGGCTCGTGCCACGTGTTCGCACTTTAGCGCCGGTTCGTGACGAACCGGTACTAAAGGGGGGGGGGACCTTTAGTCCCCACTCTTTAGTGCCGGTTGTAGAACCGGCACTAAAGGCCGTTACGAACCGGCACTAAAGGCCGGTTCTGCACTAGTGGAAGAGACACATGTATTTCGGACGAGCTTGAATCAAATGTGTTTTGCTGCCCATGTTTGGCGCCCACCGTGTCTGAATGGGCTCAGAGGCCGTCGTGTCACGTCTGATTGAAGTTACTAGCCTACCCCTATCGACAACAGTGTAAATCCGATCGATAAGGATGTCAAGTGTTAGGGGTAGACAGTAATTTCCATCTCACAAACACTTGCTTCGGGCAGCCCACAAATTATAGCGGGTGTTTAGCCGCTTCTTTCAAAACTTTGGAGAATTAGCATTCACGTTTGCCCTGGGCCCTGGCAAACTAAATTCAAATCCAATTTGTATTCAATACGAATATCCACAGATAATTCTACGTTTTGTTATTTATTTCTTCAAAACCACAACAAAGATTTATTCCACCTTTATATATGATTATGATTTAGAAACGTCGTGATCTTCGAATTCAGTAGGTTGGATACACTCTGAGTCAAACAATTATTTCATCCAATACAATATCGTCACCCGAAAAACAGTTCACCTTATGTCAATCATACAAGTACTGAGGATTACCTCGCTTAAAAAATTCAGGTCATTACAACACATGGACAACATATGGGGTCTTGCAATATAATTCATTCAGAGACATGACACAACATGCAAGTGCAATAGTCTAATGACAATTTCAACTGGTATCTAAAGAAGAACCGGGATTACCCTGGGCTTCAGATAGCAGAAACAGCAGGACCTCCTCCGTCTTCAAATACAACATTCTTACTTCCTCCGATTCTTGGGTTGCTTGCATAATTCGTGCGGCTAATTCCGTAATTTCCAGCCTCAAGATAAAGATTACCTCATCCATGCCAGGCACACCATCTCTTTCTGCCTCTAGTAGAGCCTCAACCACTATAATATCTATGCTCAGACTGCTCTCTGGCAGTGTTTCCTCTGAACTGCTACCATCTGGTAAGATGGATGGCCCACTGCTTCCACAAATATATTCTGGGGTTGTACATTGTGTCCTAGTGTGAACGGCATCCTGAAAGGTTTCCACTGGACATAAGTAAGAGATAGTTATAGTTTGATCCAGGCATTAAGCTTACATGGTAAACGACAGACGAATTATTGCCGAGCATGGCAAGCTATATTTAAATGGTTCGAAGCAGCATCCGTCGAAAAGAAATTAAAATGGTAGGATGAAACTAGGGATGTAAGTGGAAAATAAAAGACATCCGCCAGTCCCATCTAGTTAGTCTTTGCTAGCTCCCTAGTTCATTTTCCTCAAAAAACAAAAACTCTTTTGAACTATCATACCACTAGTGTACTTTAATCGGGATTAAACAGGACCCAGTTGACATCCCTAGTTGAAAGGGAGTGTACCACTGCTATATTTAAGTTGCCAAGGCATCTAAGCAGTTGAAATAATCTGAGAAAGCACTTAACAGTGTGGCCTCATATAAACTACGAAGACAGTCTTGTGATGAAGTTGAGAGGAAAAGTTAAGGACTCAAATGAAATAGGCATGCATTTCTTTACGGTAGTACATCAGGCACTGCTGACATATTGGCCAACTAAGGCATAGAGTAACAACAAACAAGCATTCGAATCAAGCAATATAGCAAAGCAGACAACTGAACTATTTGTAATTCGGTAGGATTACAGGTTGAGGGCACAAGCCAAGAAACCATCCCACTCTCATTACATTTCACATGTACTAATACACACTGGCTTACCATATGTTGTTGTGAAGCCTCGCTGCTATTGCAATGTTCTTTGAAGATATCGCCAGCATCCCCTGGTTGCAAATCTAGTTGTTGTAGTTTATTCTGCACCCTCTATTTAGGTAGAATTAATTTTAATCACATGCAGTGGTCCGAATTGATCATCAATGGTTCATCTAAACTAATGAAATAAGGGTGTGTGCATACACGACAATATATCTGCTTCCCTCTATTTTTATGCTTGTTCGAGGTGCCAGCCCCAAAAGAACAAATATTTTGCTTGATCGGGTTGGCAGCTCCATAATTAATAGAAGCATCAAATTAGACATGCAACTTGGGAATATCAAGAACACAAAAACAAGTAATGAACAGAGGCTCAGAGCAGTGACCTAATAGCTAGCATTAGAAAATGTAGGGTAAAACAAACAAAAAGTAGCGGAACCACATGCTAGTTTGTTGATGTGTAATTCAGCATAGAGAACATTAAGCATTCTGATGGAACCAACAGGTGGTATCAGAAAAACACCATTATCATAAAGATAACATTCAATAAGTAAAATAGTAGGCAGTGGTATCTAGGAAGTACAGTAATACTCCCTCCGTTCCAAAATAGATGACTCAACTTTGTACTAACTTCAGTACAAAGTTAGTACAAAGTTGGGTCATCTATTTTGGAAAGAGGGAGTACTTAGGACAAAACTAAAGAATATTAACCATATGTGCACTGGTGTGTAATTTAGCACATGTAACATGTTCACTAGCAGAAGTATGGCCCTATAGGTGCAAGCAGAATAACGCATCTCATGAAAAACTGAATGATGCCCTAAAGAAATTCAAAGGTGTGGTGCTTATGGTAGGAAAGTGAACGTAGGCGCCGGCCGTTGGATAATAGTACCTGATTCTCAGGGGCGTATGGATATCGTTGTCATACTTGATAGCTAAGGATCGTCGATGGTGCTCGTGTTGCGGTTGAGTTTGGGCCGGCTGTCGCCGTCACTGAAGTGGTTCCGGTGCTACGGTTGCGGCGCCTGTCGACATACAAGAAAGCTCATCTGTGGTAAGTGAACAGTTGCACGATAAAGAGAAAAACTGAAGGAGTACAAATCGACATAACCTGATGAGGCTGCAGCGTCGATAAAGCAGGGCCGGTGGAGTTGAATATGGCATCTGTGGAGCGGGTCCGGTGTAGTGGACGAAAGCTTCGGTGCACATGTTGTACAATGCTTTTAGTGAGGCGGATCTGTTGCGGCGGACGAGGGCTTGTATGAAGGGCCAGCGAAGGGGCGGACGAGGGCGTGTGGTGGACCATGATGGCGGTCAAGGAGATCTGGAGCGGTGGACAAGCCAGTCGCTGAAGCGGCTCCGGTGAAGTGGTGAGTTAGCAGTTGGGGGTTCCAAGGTCTGGAAGGTAGATCCAGCGGGGTGTGAGGTCCACCGCTGCAGCGGAGGACTAGATTCGGAGGCTTGCTGTGGTTGGGGGGTCGGGGAGGGGAAGGGGAGGGGCTCTGGGGAAGAATGTTGGGGGCAAAGAGGGGAAAACAATGGAGTTACCAAGGCAACCCTTTTCCATTCAAGTGGTAGGGGTAAAGCAGGAATATCGTAGGGCTAAACTTTCGGGAGCATGATATTTCAATGTGAGCGGGAATTTTGAAAGCTTTTGGCGCCTAAAATTATAAGTGCTCTGCTCTTGTATGGCCGACTATGATATCATGGCCGACAATTTGTTTGTTTTGTGCAAAAAAGGTGCAAGTTTTGAAAATCAATGTCTCCAACTCGAAACTTAGATTGTCCATTCAATTCAAATATGGATCATTGAGCTACTACAAGAAAATACCATCATATGGTCCAATTCAAATGAAATTCCAAATGTGTTTATCCTAAATATGATGACAAAAGCAAAAATGTGTATGTGTATGAATAAAGTGGATGATTATAATGTTTGAACATGCACGTATGTGTATATCTCTAGGTTTGATACATGAATTTGAAAACACGAAATCCCGGCTTAAAAAATGTACCTCCATTTAAATGAATTACAAAAGCTAATGATGGAGTCGAATTCCAAAATTCCAATCTTAGGTTTCTAATTATGGTACATCAAGGTATATCACGCATGTTAAAAAGTATAGTTATCTCATAGTCCAAACCATGACAGAAATTGATCAACCATGAGTGCACAATATCTCAATTACGCTAAAGTCCCTCAAATATAGACACCTCACCCTTTATCTGAAGCCACCCCCCTCATCCCCCCCCCACACACACATAGATAAGTCGTTCTCTCCCCCAAACACCAACACACGAGCACATTAACACCCATCTCTCTTCTAAAGTCTGGACCCCAATATAGGTCTATATCACTTTGTCTCTCGGGCATGCACACATCTCTTCCCTCACTCTCTAGGTCTCCCACTATCTCTCTTTCCCAAGCACACGCACTATGTAGAGTGTATATTTCCCATACACACAAAACGTCGCCCCCAAACGTCTATGTCCCTAGTTATGTGGTTCTCGCACACTCACCTCACACACCACCCCATAGCAAACAAGCACACATTGTCTCCTTGTGCACCACTCTCCTCTTTCTATCTCTCCCACATGCGAACCCGCCCCGGATCCTTCCCTGTATACATATATGGCGTGACTCTTTCCATAGCTCCCTAATGTCACTACAAAAAAATACACTTCCGTGATGATACATGTTTGTCACAGTAGGTCGCGTTTTCTGTCATGAATGTACATCCATGACGATTTTATGACAGAATCAAGATAGTCATACATGTGCTGTCGTAGAAGTGTTCCATGACATTACCAAAATTATCATCAAGGAAGTGTCCACTTCCATGACGATAAATCGCGCGTTATAGAAGTGCTTTCATCAAGGGTGACCGACACGTGGCATCCACCGTAATGGGACACCGTTAACCGCCGTTAACCTAACGGGTCCGTTTTGTGGATCTGATAACCCACTAACAGCCACGACCAATGCTGATTTTCCACGTGTAAAATTCTCATTGGCTAACGGATCCACGCGTCAGCTCCGCGTTGGCACAACTGTCACTCATCCAACGGTCGAGATGGGCCTATGATATGTTGACACGTGGACCGGCCCAAAAGTGGCGCACAAAGTTTAAATGGGCCGGCCCAACCAAAGGCGCATAAGATTTAGCGGACCATAATGGGCCGGCCCAGCTAAAGGCCCACAAAATTTAGCGGACCATAATAGGCCGGCCCAGCTAAAGGCCCACATGATTTTGCAGACCATAATGGGCCGAACAGGCTAAAGGCCCGAAAGATTTTGCGGACCACAATGGGCTGGCCCAGCCAACGGCCCACAAGATTCTGTAGACCATAATGGGCCGGCCCAGCTAAAGGCCCAACATTCTCTGTCAAATCGGCCCATCAACGACCTGTCCTAAACTTTTCATCAACGCGGCCCATGGTCACTTCTGGCCCGTTAACAGTCCGCTAAGTAATTGGGCCGAATTACGTCCTGGTGTATTTCCGGCATGTTAAAGGTCCGACTTCATTTGTGCCCATTTACAGGCCATCAAAACTTTCGGCCCAAAACGACCGTCAAGGATTTGGCTCATATTCGGCCATGTCTGACATTCGGCCTGTTAGAGGCCCACTATGGATTTGGGCCACTTCAGGCCTGTTGTCATTTTCGGCCTATTAACGCCAGACGAAAACCATGGGCCATATGTGGCCCAACGTCATATTGGGCCCATTAACGGCCCATATAAAAATGACAAAAATCTAGCCCGACCGAAGTTTGGGCCTATTAAAGGCCCGTGTATTAGGTCGGCGCATTTACAGCCCGTCCAAATTTTGGCCTGTCAAAGATCCACATCGTAAATGGGCCACCATTTCGGCCTGCTAAGACCAATGGGTTATTTGGCACAATCAGGGCCCAATCTCACTCTCGGTATATTAAAGGCCCATGTTTTTTACGAGCTCGAGATATTTACACCTGTAAACGACCTATTTTTACTGAGGGCCCAAATTATGTTTAGGTCTGTTAAAGGCCCACTATGGGCACATGCCTACCAGAAAAATATGAAAGCTTATACTGATTTAGGCCCAGATATTTTTAGTGGGCTACATGCCAATTTCGTCCCGTAATCGTTTTTAGCCCAATTGGAATGGGCCCGACGAATGTTGGCATGTTGGGCTCCTACGAAGCTTTCGGCCGAATACATTACTAAGATAAACCTACACTATACAAAAATAGCATCGTAATTACTGTAGCCTGTGGAAGCATCATAAATGTTGTATCACAACAAAATAAACTCCAACCATACAACAAAAGGCCTGTTGGCATAAAGTTTACAGTCCTTCCAGACAAAAGCACCATCAGATGTATAGAAACAGATATCATTTGACCTGAGTGCTAATGTTTCAGGCTGTAGAATCTGATGGAGCAGCACGATCTCCACCTATTTTCCGCCATTGCTCTTGAACAACGAAGCAAATGTCGGATAGTCTAGTGTCAAAACCATTCATATCTTGACGACATTTCTCAACCACTATTCTTGTTTCCGAAACAATGTCCATTAAGGATTGGACTTGTCTCTGGAGCACAGATATATCACTCTGTCTAGCAGGAAGATTTTGTTCAGTAGGCGATTTGGACGAGGTTACCTTGACAACCAACCTACGAATTACGTAGGAAGGTGCTTTTTTGCACTGTTAGTCGAGAGATACTGACACACTTCAGCAAGAGGTGACATTGTGCCTGTGGTAGCCTCGTCACCTTCAGGTGGTTGTGGCTGTTCAATCATTTGTTCCATAGCTTCCTAAAAGTTTGAATTTGTAGATTAGTGTACCAGATAAGTTACTAATGAGATAAAAACAAATAAAGTAGGTTAAACGTTTATACATAACTTATTTTGGTGAACTACTGTAATACATTAGCATGTATTGTAGTGGCAACTACATAATAAAATCACTTTTGAAACATATGTCCATGTAGCATGCATACTATATTGTCTATTTCCTCACATTTGTTGACATCTAAGGATAAAGAGACATGGTTTAAAGTAGGATGAACAAAGTATGACATCATTCATATCATGGGCAAACAGATATAAAACAAACAGGCTATTTTATCATTGTGTGCGCACGTGAACATAACAACAAGATTACAGATCAAGACCAAAAGAATATCCTTCATCTCTTTTAAACCATGTAAGGTGTAATGATACGTTAAGAAAACTATGTATAAAAGTGAACAGAGTAACTGACATTGGCTGCAAACCAAGTAGTTAAATGAACACATCACAGCACCAATCAGTTCAAGGCAGGAGGAGTAAGGACTTACAACAGCAGCTTCAACTGGTGTGCTCAAGCCCTTCATCTTGCTGGTGTGGCAATCCCTGAAGATTAGCACAGTATTTGGTTCAGGTTCTTTTTGGTCCACACGGGCTTTCCTCTGTATTTGGAACAAGTCAATATAGATACGATAATATGGCACAAAAAAAAGAAGGGAGTAGCAGCTATTTACAAGAGCCTCGCAGTGTGTAATATAGCTAAGAGATCATGTTATCTGTTGGAATTTCACTTTAGAACGGTTGGTTTTGTTCTTCAAACAGTTAGCCTAGAAGAAGATGCACTTGTACGGCACATACATAAATACAAGTTCAATATGTGGTCTGATCAAATACATATAGCCTACCTGATACTTTGGATCAGACCAGTGTTTAATGAGGGCAGTCCAGTCTTCATCTGTAATATATTCCACTGGAGATGTTTGGGCGATTCATTGTTAGCCTTGACTTCAAAGTGAGATTTTCTAAGGTGGTACCGATACTGTCGCAGAGCAGACTGAAAAACATCAGTGCATGCTTGTTTAGTTGCATCATCTTTCGGATCTAATTTGAACCTTATCTATTGAAAACAGAATGAGACTCTTATTAGGAGGAAGCTAGAAAGTATGGGACAGAGCAAGATAATATTGCTAAGTGCGATGAATAACATTACTTACGGATAAATGGTCAAGGAAGGTGTTAAACTGGGTATTATCTTTCTTATTCCTATACTGGATCCACATTGGGAGGATACATGCATGACACCTAACGGCAATGCTGCCTCTGATACTAACTTGGCTGATTCTGTAGCATCACGTGGCCTTTTTAAACCTGCCTCAAAATGGATCTCCATTCTTCCTCCTTTAGATTTTGTTAATCTGTCAAGCATTATCCCTGATGTCTGTTTCTACTTGCGTCGTGGCGCTAGTTCAACAACGAATATGGGAAGTGTTAGTGTACATCAAACTGTGAGAGTACATATAAAGGAGCATGCAAGTGCAACTTGACTCGGTCAGGTACCATCTTGGTGTTGATGCTCATGAGGTTCATCTAATATTGCGAAGTATTGTTGTGTCAGCCGTGCTTCGGAAGTAGTGTTAGGTGTGAAGGCAGCTTGGGAACTGGCCAGTTCCGGAGCAAACAAACGACTAACTGGTTGAGATGCTGGTACAGTTGAAGCAGATGCTGCAGCTGGTGGAGCAGGTGATACTGTGTTTGTAGATTTAGCCAGTGGACTTGGACCTTCTACTGCACTATAAGTACCAGCAGAATCTCGACGGCAAATCCTTTTCCGTTTCACCCGACGAGTAACAACACTCCAACTATATTATTTTCCTTACTTTTTTTGACTTTGCCATGTCAAGCTGTACCCACAACACAAAAGAATAAAATTACTCTTTAGAACTCACTGATGCATGATACAGACAAGCAAAACTTTGATGTAAGACAACCGTATGAGGATGGAATATGTAAGAAAAATAGGACGGCATGACATATTCACAGCTATGATGTGCAAACTAAGCAGAAGGATTTTCCAGAAAATAGAAGTAATGCAAGCTAGACACCATATGAAAGATGCAACCCATATTACTCTGCCATGTTAAAAGTGTCGTGTCATAAGTGGCAATTCGATAAATTAGAAGCAGTACAACGTAGAAATCAATGCAAGATGCAACCACTATCAAACAACCATGTTAAAAGCGTCTACTCATGAGTGACTGATGCGGGATACACAAGAACAGTACTTTGATGTAAGAACATGGCATGATAGATAGATGCAGTGTATTCTAGACACAGAAAGCCATGTCATATGCACATGTATAACATATAAACTCACAGGTGCAATTTAATCAAAATAGAATAAATACAGGCTAGACAACATATGCAACATGAAACCAATTATCACACTGCCAACTTAGAGCAAGCACCTGCGATGGTGGAGTATGGGAGATGAACTCATCATGTAGACTTTGGACTTCAACTTCATTAGCGGTAGCAGTGGTAAATCTAGAGAGTCTCTGTTTGCGTCGGTGCGGAGGACCACCAACATCCCCTAACTTACCCTTTTCCTTCCTATTTTCTGATATTGCATTATGAAGTCAAAAGCACAAGAAGATGAATAAAATTAGCTCCGCGTAACTTGTTGATGCATGATACAGACGAACACTACTTTGATGTAAGGCAAGGCAGGATAGGAGGATGGAATATATACAAAAAAAGACAGCGTTTCATATTCACACGTACGATAGGAGGATGGAATATGTATGAAAAAACTGTAAGCGAAAGGCATTTCAACAAAATTAGAAGACATGAAAGCTAGGCACCATATGAACATGCAACCAAATCACTCTATCGGGTAAAAAGTGTCTCGTAGTAAGTGCCATTTCAAGAAATTAGAAGCAGTACAAGCTAGAAGACAATGCAAGATGCAACCTACATCACAGTCCCAACTTACATGTGTCCTATGGGTAAGCGATCGTTGCAGGTATAAGTTGTAAGCTACGCAGATGCAATTCAACATAATCAGAAGCAATACAAACTAGACATCATACGGAAAAAGCAACCACATATAACAGTTCCAAGTAAGAGCAAGCACCTGTGATGGTGGAGTAGGGGAGATGTGCTCATCATGTACACGTATGTTCTAGAAACAGGAACACGTGTCATATTCACATGCATTATGTGTAAAGTAAGAAGATGCAATTCAAGTTAGAAGCAATACAAGCTAGGCATCATACGCAACAAGCAACCACATATAATAGTGCCAAGTTAGAGCAAGCACGTGTGATGGTGGAGTAGGGGAGATGTGCTCATCATCTACACAGCTACATTGACTGTCGAGCCTTGTGTTGACTTGCGAATCTTGTTGGGAGGATGGCGGAGTATAATCTCTAGAGACCCCCTGTTTGTGTTGCTCAGAAGGACCACCATCATCCACAGCCGGACTAATTTCCTTCTGCTGTAATGATTTTGCATTGTGAAGTCTAACCGATAAGAAAAAGGAATAAAATTCGCTCTTCAGAACTCATTCATGCATGATACTGACGAACACTACTCGGATGAAAGGCAAACGCATGATGCGAGGATGAAATATGTATGAAAAACAGGATGGTGTAACATATTCACACCTATGATGTGGTAACTAAGAAGAAGGCATTTCAACAAATTAGAAGCACTGCAAGCTAGACACCATATGAAAGATGCAACCAATATCACTCTGCCAAGTTCAAACTGTATGGCGTTTCAACAAATTAGAAGCAGTACATGCTAGAAATCATATGCAAGACACAACCAATATCACAGTGGCGACTCAAAGGTGCCTTATCATAAGTGACTGATGCGGGATATGCAAGAATAGTAGTCTGATGTAGAAACAGGAACACATGTCATATTCACAGGCATTATGTGTAAAGTAAGCAATTGCAATTCAACAAACTTAGAAGCAATACAAGCTAGACATCATATGCAACATGCAACCACATATACTAGTGCCAAGTTAGAGCAAGCACCAGTGATGGTGGAGTAGGGGAGATGTGCTCATCATCTACACAGCTACGTTGACTGTCTAGCCTTGCGTTGTCTTGCGAATCTTGTTGGGAGGATGGCGGAGTAGAATCTATAGAGAACCTCCATTTCAGTTGCTTGGAAGGACCACCATCATCCAATGCGTTGCCAATTTCCTTCAGCTTTATTGATTTTGCATTGTGAGGTCATACACTACAACAAGAACCCCCCTTCAGCAACGCATCGATGCGTTGTTGTATGTCTATATAACAGTTGCTACGGTCTATACCAACGGATTAATATCCGTTGCCGTTGGTGGCATTGCGAAGGTCTACAACAACTTATACACATGCGTTGCTAAACGATGCGAATAAGCATTGCAAGATGGCAACGTATTTAGTAGGAGCTTAACAATAGTTCATATGTGTTGCTGGCCACGCTGCACAAAAGGATATTCAAATGGATATAACATGTATTTTATATATAGACATTGATAATGATAAGGTCGATGGGGATAGTACATAGGAGGCACAATATATGAAAAAGGTCCAATATATTTAATTTCCTCTGTTGCATTACAAAGAACATGATCCAAAGATTACAATACGAGCCCAATTTTGGACCTTTTCAATCATTTTCTCAACTATTCGAAATTAGAACTTTTGAAACATTGACACTGGAAATGATATCCTAGAACATAACATAAGACTATCCAACAGCAACACCATTCTCGACCTTGCAATCAGATGATAAGACTATATAGCAGCAAAACCATTCTCGACCTTGCAATCAGATGATAAAACTATCCAGCAGCAACACCATTCTCGACCTTGCAATCAGATGATAAAACTATCCAGCAGCAACACCATTCTCGACCTTGCTATCCGATGATAAGACTATCCCGCAGCACCATTCTGGACCGTGCAATCAACGTCTAAGCCATGCATCATCAAAATATCTTATGAATCTACAAATATAAAGAAATGAGATCAGTAACTTACGGTAGAAAAAAAAGGTTAATAGAGCAGCAAAATTTAGAAGAGCAACAAACAAAGGTTGAAGGCCATGCAATAATTAATCCAGCTGCATGGCCAATCATTTTTAACATTTTTAGTGGTCGTATCAACTGGTCAGATTTTGCTAATGTAGCACCAACTCTACATGTACATCTCTACGGAAGAAAAACTACAATTCATTAGTTTTTTAACCACAAAAAAACTACATATCTAATTGATATCGAATAAACTTATGTGACTAGTCGGCGATAGCATGAGTGAATATGGTGCGATATATTTGCAAAACCCAGACTAGTTAGATTTGGAAAGTATCACACATCTGTAGCTAAAAGTAGATATGAGCGTACTAAGCTAACTCACCTCATTCCATAATTAATGTTCATCATGTTGATAGAAATAGTGTTTTATAGGAAGCAAGGGAATGTAATTTACACACACAGTATTTGATGAATTGTTTTACCTAATCTAGTTGTAACAAGTCATATCTCGCAGAAGCAGTATGAGAATTTCACATGCAAGAAAAGTTTTCTTTTTGTACAAATTAGGTGGGAAAAAATATAGGTATATGATAGATAAGAAATAATATTCAGGATCGCAATTAGTAGTCCAATTTCCTTTTGTGGTGGTAGAACTACAGTTACAAATTACATCATAAAAATTCCTATCTGGCACTAGTGATCTTCCATGTTTAAGTGCCAAGAATATTGACATGGAACCAGTGGTGGTGCTAGGATTTACATTCTGTGATTTCAAAGCTATATATTCCAATTATACATTCACATACTACACTTAAATGTAGTAAAATACTAGCGGCAAACCTGAACCATGTTTTGTCCTTTGACGTTAGACTCCACAGTCACCGCGTAATGTCATCACTACCTGAAACAATCCAGTTTCTGTAACTTGAAGATACAACATATCTATTGGTAATTTAGAAGACCACAAAACAATATTTTGAATGTATGTATACTGACATTGAATTTTCTCCATAGACAAACTATGATCTCCATAAGCCAATAACATAGTTAGGATGGAGAAGTCAATAGAAAATCGTTACTCACACAAAGTCTCTAGACCAAAGGTTACTCTGAATTTGAACTCTCTCAAGATAATCTAAAATACTGAGAAATTGATGCATTTTGGTATTGCCAATATATTTAATTAATAGATAAACTTTGTCAAGTGAGATGGTTCAGTGTTTGCAGTAAAAGATCACTATCAATATTGGAAGCTACTTTTTCAACGGTGATTAGTTTTTTCAACAAAAAGTTGCTGGAAACTTGAATACTGGGTAGTCAGTTCCATACATGTACATGCATCTAACTTTTCCTACTTGGCTGAACAAGTATACTAGTACGAAATTAATAGCTGCAACTACAACTGGTAAGATCCGTATAACTTATAGTTGTTGCATATTGCATTGTATTGTAGGAATATGGCTAAGACCCTATCAAGAAGTATAAATCAATAGAGATACGAGAAACACAAACCCATAGAGATTCGCAAAAAACTACAGTAAATGCCAACCACTAATCATTGATGCGTTAATGTGGCATTAGAAATATGAACGGACATATCAGCCTAGGTGACTGAGCTATGGTATTGGCTTGGATGGGATGGGGCAGATGGCTTAGCTGACCGTACTGCACTACAAACCATCACTGTGGAGCGGACAAACCACTTCTATGCATCACGCAGTTGTCGCACCACCGTTGTGCATATGTCAGTCGCCGCACTGCTGCTGTGCATCAGGGAACTGCCCCCTGCCCCTGCGCTATTGACATCTGATCCAAATTCCTATCAAACAACAAGAGGTAAACATAGTGGTATTTATCTAAATTAATCAAGACAACTAGTAACAACCAGCACATGGAGATCTAGATAGGAAACTGAGAGAAGCAAGCCTGACTTTGCACCATCCAGGTTCAGCCAAAGTAATGCAAACCTACACATTGACATCTAGATAGGATCATAGGAGTACAAATGAGAAGCTATATTTTGGCTGAATCTAGATGGTGCAAAGAAAGGCACAACTCAAATGAAGTCCTGGGAGTCTCACCAGGCATTCCGAACATGACACCAACCAAACTACATGACCGTGGATAGTTCTTGCAGTACTGAATTCTTATTGACTTCTCATAACTGAACTATGATTAGCTGACAAAGGAAGAAAAAATGTTCCTAAACTGAAGAAGCATATACCATCTTGCAGAGCCACTTACTTTGCTTGGCATTCTTCTAGCGGATTAGATGCTGCCTCCGGGCGCAGCGACGCGTGACCTTCCCCATCCCAGGCGCATCTCGGACACCTTCGCGCACACCAGAGAAGGAATTAAGAACACCCAAGGCAACAAAGTCAAATAGAATACACAGAAGAACGGGAGAAGAAACCTTGTGTGTCTTCCTCTTGTAGTCGTTCCCTGCGGTGACCATCGAAATGTAGCGCTGGGAGCGGGGCTTTCAGGGAGAGCGCGATGGTGCCGGCGGTGGACATGGCCAGCGGCACCATGACAATTTCTTGTCCAGCGTGATCTACATACAGGGGGAGGGAACCCTCATACCCAAGGATCAAGTCGGGAAACCTAGATGTGCGCCAAGCCAACCGCGGCGCAGGGAAATCAGGTGAGAACGATGGAGGATTTGTGGCGGCGGCGGTGGATCAGGTGAGATCGATTGATGATTTGTGGTGGTGGCCCGAAGTGAGATTTTTTAGGGAGGTCCGCAAGGAGATAAAGTTGTGTCGCCCCCTTTTCCACAAGTTTGGTCGTGTGATGTGGAGAAGTGTAGATAATCAATGCAGAAGTGGATTGAGGGAGGAGGTTAATGATTCGTGGGGAGGTGGGGGACGTTGAGTCCATGGCCTGCCAACTCATATGTCATCTCCGTTGCTAAATATGTGTTGGTGTAGGGGGGATTCTCTTGTAGGGATACCGACAAGGAAAAGTAATATAATTCGCTCTTCAGAACTCATTCATGCATGATACTAACGAACACTACTCTGATGAAAGGCAAAGTCATGATACAAGGATGGAATATGTATGAAAAAATGGACGGCTTGACATATTCACACCTATGATGTGGTAACTAAGCAGAAGGCACTTCACAAATTAGAAACACTGCAAGACACCATATGGAAGGTGCAATCAATATCACTTTGCCAAGTTAAAACTGTCTCGTCATAGGTGGCGTTCATCAAACTAGAAGCAATACATGCTAGAAATCATATTCAAGACGCAAACCAATATCACACTGCCAACTTAAAGGTGTCCCATCATAAGTAACTGATGTAGGATACACAAGAAGAGTAGTTTCATGTAAGAACATGGTGTGATAGACAGATATAGTATGTACCAAAAACAGGAAAGCGTGTCATATTCACATGTATCATGTGTAATCTAAGTAGACGCACTTTACACTAATTAGGAGCTATACGAGCTAGACACCATATGCAACATGCAACCAGATATCACACTGCCAAGTTAGAGCAAGCACCTTGGATGGTGGAGTAGGGGAGCGGAGACTTGGACCTTGTAATGCACTATCAGTACAAGGAGATTCGGTACAGATGCTCCATTTACGTTGCTGCAGAGGACCACCATCATCGCCTTCCTTACCCTTTTCCTTCCTCTTTCTTGATTTTTCCTTGTCAAGTCAAACCCACAAGAAAAAGGAATAAAATTTGCTCTTTAGAACTCATTGATGCATGATACTGACGAACACTACTTTCATGTAAGGCAGCCGCATGATAGGAGGATGAAATATTTATGAGAAACAGGGCGGCGTGACATATTGACATGTATGATGTATAAAGTGTAAACTAAGCACAAGGTGCTTGAAATTGTTAGAATCGATGCAAGCTAGAAACCATATGAAAGATGAAACCAATATCACTCTGCCAAATTAAAAGTGTGCCCTAACAAATGTATTTGACCAAATTAGAAGCAATACATGGCAACAGGCTAGAAATAATATGCAATATGCAACGAATAAAGGTGACTCATCGTAAGTGATTGATGCAGGATACAGAAGAGAGGTAATTTCATGTAAGAACAAGGTTAACACATAGATGTAGTGTGTAACAAAAATAGGAAGGCATGTCATATTCACAGGTATAGTGTGTAAACTAAGCAGATGCAATTTACCCTAATTAGAAGCATTACAAGCTAGACATCTTCTGCAACATGCAACCTCATATCACACTGCGAAGTTAAAGCAAGCATCTATGATGGTGGTGTAGGGGAAGTGCGGTCTTCAGGTACAGAGCTATGTTCCATATCTTCATTTAGGCTTTTTGTTTCTTGAGAATCATGTGGAGAGGATGAAATTGCATTCTTTATAAGAGTATTGCATCTCATATTAACCCACGCGCGTGACTTTCTCATCATAAGAGATAGATGCAGGATACACAAGAACAGTAGTTTGATGTAAGAACATGGTGTGATAGGCAGATGTAGGATGTACCAAAAACAGGAAGGCATGTCATATTCCATGTATAATGTGTAAGCTAAGGAGATGCAATTTAACAAATTAGGAGCATTGATGAGGGATACACAAGAGAAGTAGTTTGATGTAAGAACATGGTTAATAGAAAGACGTAGTATGTACAAAAAACAGGAAGGCATGTCATATTCATAGGTATAATGTGTTAACTAAGCAGATGCAATGTACCCTAATTAGAGGCATTACAAAGTAGACACCATATGTAACATGCAAACACATATCACACTGCCAAGTAAGAGCAAGCACCTGCGATGGTGGTGTGGGGGAATTGCGGTGATTAACTAGAAAGCTACGTTGACTATCTTCATTAAGCCTTGCTGTTTCTTGAGAATCATGTGGGGAGGGTGACACTGCACTCTTTAAACGAGTAGGGCATCACACAGTAACCCACTCGGGCGACTATCTCATCATAAGTGATTGACGAGGGATACAAAAGAGCATTAGTTTGATGTACGAACATGGTTAATAGACATATGTAGTATGTATCAAAAATAGGAAGGCATGTCATTATCAAAGGTATATAATGTGTAAAGCAAGCAGATGCAATTGAACCAAATTGTAAGCAATACAAGCTAGACACCATATGCAACATGCAACCACATTTGACAGCGCAAAGTTAAAGCAAGCACCTGGGATGGTTGTGTGTGGCAATTGTGATCATCAACTTCGGAGCTACGTTTACTGTCTCCAACTGCTCGCAGTACACCCATTAGAGCGCTGAAACGCTTAGTGCTTATCTTCGAATTACACTGGAGCGACTTCTGTCTTTTCTTTTCTGCATTCATCAACACTACGTCAGAGTATGAAATACCCCTGCATAAAAAACAATAGTGTGAGTATGGGTGAAGTGTGTGCACAATTAGTACAGTGTAAAGGTAGAAGATAGCAGGTCGGTGATTAATAAATGACGGGAGACATATGATAGTAACATGCATGGCACACTAAATTACTACAGGATTCTATGAAAATAACAGTCGACTGAAAGCAAATAGGCCAGTCCATGTTTTCTGAACCATCCAACGTACAAAGAACGGGCAGATTGCCTTCATCTACCTCCAGCCAGTCAGTGTTAACAATCTTCCTTGAAACACCAGCGACCACCGGCCCAGTATTCCTCCCCTGCCTGCGCGCTCCCCTCGACCTCACCGCACCGCCGTGCTTGGCACCACCCCCCGGCCATCCATTCCAGCCCCACCGACCTCCATATCAGGCGCAAGCAGCTCCTGCGCCCACACCCCTATGATAGACACCGATGTGCCACTTCCCCGGGGAACAGGCAGACTAGGTGCTCCGCGAGCCTAAGAGAGTGCTGCTTCTTTTTATTGTGGTTCGACTGACCCTGAATTGCGGGCTACTGACCTCTAGCAATGGTGAAATAGTAAAAGGGAGGAAACCTTGTGCATTTAGTATCACGAAGAAGATGCAGTAAGAAGCGCTCAACTAATTTCTTTCGTGGGATGAATACGGTGTGAGCGGATACGTAAGATTTGCATGAAGAAGGGAAGAGGAGTACCTCTTTCTGTTAGGAGTGTTGTGTCCTCCTTCTGTTTTTCCAACGATCTTCTTGTTGTTCGCCGGAAACCAGAAGTTGTGGAGGACAGTGCAGCCTTGGACGAACCCATGGCCAAGTTGTTGAGTGTGGTGCTGTGGCCGTCTGTTGGCGGCGGGGAAGCAGATCCCAGACGGTGAACGACGGTGTAGCGTGAACAGCTCCGATGCGGTGGATGGTTGCGACAGTGGAGCCTCAGTGGTGAGGCGCTGTACAGCGTGGTCCGAGTGATTCTAGTAAGGCGCATGTCGGCATCTTCGTCGTGGAGGCAGCTCTGCCTCTGCTTTAGCTGCTAAGTCCTTGAGGGCGTTGCGGTTGCGGTTGCGTTGGACGACGACGTCGGGGTACCGGCTCTGGCGTGATGAAGGAGGGCGGCGGTGGATTGGCTGCTATGGAATGGAGGATGGAGGAGGTCGGGTTTCGCGTCTGGTGGAGAGGGCGTTTTCACGCCCATGGAGTATGAATGGGGAAACGGAGGGAGGCGGGGAACTAAGGGGGAGCAATGTTTCGGTTTGAGATGCGCTTGTTTGAAATTTGGGGAAAGTTACAAACTTTGCCCCCATCTAAAATTTCGGGCATATTGTGGGTTGGGGGTTGTCGGTGTCAAAACCGACGGATCTCGGGTAGGGGGTCCCGAGCTGTGCGTCTAAGGCTAATGGTAACATGAGGCAAGGGACACGATGTTTTACCCAGGTTCGGGCCCTCTCGATGGAGGTAATACCCTACTTCCTGCTTGATTGATCTTGATGTTGTTAGTATTACAAGAGTTGATCTACCACGAGATCATAGAGGCTAAACCCTAGAAGCTAGCCTATGATTATGATTGTTTCTGTCCTATGGACTAACCCCTCCGGTTTATATAGACACCAGAGGGGGCTAGGGTTACACAGAGTCGGTTACAAAGAAGGAAATCTACATATCCGAATATCCAAGCTTGCCTTCCACGCAAAGGAGAGTCCCATCCGGACACGGGACGAAGTCTTCAATCTTGTATCTTCATAGTCCAACACTCCAGCCAAAGTATATAGCCCGGCTGTCCGAGGACACCTTAATCCTGGACTCCCTCAATAGCCCCTGAACCAGGCTTCAACGACGATGAGTCCGGTGCGCATATTGTCTTCGGCATTGCCAGGCGGGTTCCTTCTCCGAATACTTCGTAAAAAAATAGAGAATACGAGGATCGTGTCCGGCACTCCAAAACAAATTCCACATCCGACCGTAGAGAGTACAATATTCCACAAATCTAATCTACTGACAGTATGACAATACACCACGGTTCGGTCTTTATTCGAGCCGTTTTTCACAACCAGCCACTGCACATATCGCGAGGCGGCTTTACCGGCACGTCTTGTTGAAGTAGAGATCGTGTCCCCTTATCACGGGATCCTCATCAATACAGACGTGGGGAACCCAACCGTGCCATCAAATGTGGTGTTTGGGGAATAAGCGATTTTAACGGGCAAGTGGGGAGGCGCAGGATTTTTGCAGCCTTTATAAGGGGATAAGAATTCCCTCTTTCATCCACGCCTTCTTCCTCCGCGCATCCGTCCCTTATTGCTCAAGCCCTAGAGCTCAAGCATCCGCCTTCTCCTTCAAAAAGGTCTGCAAAGAATGTCCGGATACGGAGCAAGAGGCAAGTGGATGGCCTCTACCGTCCGGGAGAAGGACATCAAAAAGCTTCGGGGGGCAGGGTATTTGGCCAAGAGAATCAGCCACCGTCTTCCGACGGCGGGACAAATCGTCCCCACCCCGGAACCTCACGAGAGGGTGGTATTTCTCCCTCATTTTGTCCGCGGGCTAGGGTTTCCCCTCCACCTATTTGTTTGCGGCATCATGTACTATTATGGGATTGATTTTCATGATCTATCTCCCAATTCTTTCCTCAATATCTCAACATTCATCATTGTGTGTGAGGCCTTGCTCCGCATCCCCCCGCACTTTGGCTTATGGCTGAAGGTTTTCAGTGTGTAGCCCAAGGTAGTAAGTGGTGAGCATGCCGAATGCGGAGGTTACATGGTGAGCAAGATGCCCAATGTCACATGGCCAACGGGTGCTTTCAATGATTTCGTCAAGGAGTGGGAGCAGCAGTGGTTCTACATCACAGAGCCGTGCGGCAAGGAATGGGCCACTGCCCCAGAGTTCAGACCCGGCGCCCCCCTGCGGCTTACGTCCTGGCCCAAGAAGGGCCTGAACTGGGCTTCATCTGACGAGCTATCGGAGCTCCAGACGCGCGTCCAAGATATGGAAGAAAAGGACATCAAGCTCGTCAATGTAGTCCAGGTGATGTTAGTTCGCTGGATTCTACCTTGTCAACACCGGGCTTGCAATCTATGGGAGTTCGACCCGGGCAAGCACCAGACCTTGTCCGCGCTCTTTGGCTCTTTGCATAAGGACATCTGGAAGGTCCTATTCAAGTTTGGCAAATGATGGCCGGACTCCACCGAGGACCGCGGGTACCAACTGTCCCGCCCGACATGTTCGGTAAGTGATCACTTGTTGACAGTTCGTATGTTTCATCCGCATATTCCTTAAGAAAATGCCTGAAGTGTTTCCCCCAAATTTCCTAGGGCTGGGCGAATAAGGTGGGGCGGATCTACTGTCCGGCCCCGCTACCAGAAGAACCGGCCGGCCCACTTCTGACGAAGATGCTGGTCCCAGCGCCTTACAGGGCACCGAAGAAGAAGGCCGGAAATGAGGCCAAGAAGACCAAGGGTGGCCTCCATCGTCGTGGCGTTTCGGACGCAAGATCCGAAGAATCCGACGCCCATTCTTCCTCCAAAGAGGATGAGGAGGAGGAAAGAAACGAATCCCCCATGGGGAGAAAAAGAAAAGGACGGCCTCCACATCCTTGGAGGCTGGAGCCACCTAAGAGGGGAAAAACTCCTCTACAAGAGGAGTCCACCGACGCCACCGATAGCAGCCCAGAGTGGGATCCCAGGGCCGAGCCCCTGGTGAACTCGTGAGTGTATAATCCGAACACACTCGTGCGTTCGGACTTGTCATGGCATCACATTGTAATCTGAGCCGTGCTTTTTTCAGTCCGGAGAAGCCCCGCGCCGAACAATCCTCGTCAGAAGATCTGCTGGGTTCGGACGCTATGGAGAGCGGGACACCCCCGAAGGCCTCCTCCTCCAAACATAGGAATCAAACTGAGGTTTCGTCCCAGAAAGGCCCAGGCCACGGAGGAGGGGAAAGGTAGCAAAGGCGGTGCCAGGAGGCCATACTTCAGGGACCGGACACACGGGAGAGAAAGCTCCCATGGGCGTCGACGTCGGGGGTCATCTTGAATCCGGACCTCAACCGGACATGATTCTAGAGACCCATAAGGTCCCTGAGTCAGACAGGCGGCCTCCGCTAACTGGAGGAGGTATGCCTACTCCCACGGTCGCCTCTGTCCAACCAGAGGTGTTGGATACTTTATTGGTGGCGTTGAAGGGTGCTTCTATCGTTGATGAACACCGTGCCCTCATGGGTGTGGTGATTGAGAAGATTCAGTCCGCTAAGACTGGACAGAATGAATCCTGTATCAGCCTCATAAGAGGATTTGAGGTATGTTTTATGAGTTTTTTAGGAGAGTGTCATGGTATAGATAGCAACCCTTGATACACTATTCGGTGAAAGAAAGGACCGAAAAGAGGATCATATTCATGTTCGCAGGAGACTCACTTGATGACATTGACCACTCTTTTTAATTAGCAGGCATCTATAGCGACTGCCGCCTCTCATGCTGCGGAAGTATCCGGACTAAGGCATAGTCTGGAGCGGGCCGAAGAAGAACTTGGCCAAGTGAAGAAACAGCTAGAGGACAAACAAGGTATTCAGAAACCTTGTTTATGTAGCACGAAAGGATAGGTGTGCATGATAAAAATATTTTGATAATGTGCTCTAGGGGTGGCGACTGAAATTGAGGCCGGAAGAAGGCTGTGGCCGAAGCCGAGAAGAAAGCGGCTGCAGAGCAGGTTCTCCGAGAGAAGCACGAGGCCAGAGTTGTTCAAGCTGAGCGGGAGCTTCAGGAGGCCGTGGAAAAATGCGAGTCCTTGGAGCAGAGTTTATCAGGGAAAGAATCCGAACTCTCCCAGGCTCGCCAAGCCGCCAGCGATGCCCAGGGGGAAACCCAGGGTGCCCTGAAGGAAATTCAGGAGGCTAGGAAGATTGCGGCTGGTAAGGCTTTTTCTATACAAAGCCGTTATTTGAGATAAGAAAATCAAGTTTGATAACTTGATTTTTGGTGTGTATAGGGGTATTTGCGGAGCTGCCGTGCAACATATCTGATGTCGCCCAATTCTACCGAGCCGAAGGGGGGAATACTGCGGATAAGCTCTTCTAGATGCAGTATCTGGCGCCGAATTATCTGGTGCCTTTCTCCGATCATATGAAGCAGCTGGTCGAGCTACATATAAGGCGGCCGAGTTAGCCATGAAGGATTTGATTATCTGGCTGTGGCCTGCTAAGCCAATTCCGAGCAGCTACTTCGGTCTCGTGAAGCGGCTTGTAAGTGCCTGTCCTCGACTCGAAGTCATCAAGCAGTCGATCTGCTTAGAAGGTGCGCGAATGGCCTTCGCCCGTGCCAAGGTGCATTGGGGGAAGATGGATGCAGAAAAGCTGATGTCCGAGGGACTGCCGGAGAGGAAGGAGCACCGCAATCCCGAACTGTATTATGAAGGTGTCTTGAAAGGAGCCCGCCTTGCGGCGAAGCAATGCACCAAGTACATTATATTTCCATTTTGGTCATGTTTGTCCTTTGTAATATTTGAACAAGAGCATTCTTATCATATATTGCTTGTTGTTTGAAAGTTTTTCCTCCTGTGTGGCCATTTTATATATAAATCCTGAGAGTCGGCAAGTCGTCGGCTTCCGCCCCCATGTAGTGACTATGAGGGTGTTCGGGATAAACCTGAGCACTCTTTATCCCCGTTTTGGGTACCTAAAGGAGGTGTTCAGTACAACGAACCAGGCAATCAGACTATAGGGCTTTATTGCTCTCACTTAGCCATAGGAGTTTTTACGAGGAAGGTAGGCGCAGCCCCTGGTGTTCGGAAGACTGCACGAGGGGCTCTATAAGCGATTGATCTGAAAAGGCCGATCCGTCGCATGCTGGGCTCTATAAGCGATTGATCTGAAAAGGCCGATCCGTCGCATGCTGCATTGGGTATGGAATTATGTGGAAGAAATCCTTAAAGATTTTAGAACCTCTCGAACAGCTGACCAACTCTCGCTACATCATGATAGTCAGTTTTCGGCTTTCTCTACTGAGGTGCTCGTCCGGAAGAACCGGGACACAATCGTAGTAGTTCTCCCTTTGCTACCTTAGCCGATATAGCGGAACGTAAGGTACCAAAACATAGGAGCTGGGCAAACCCAAATATTAGCCCCCATGTAGTGACCATGAAGGTGTTCGGACTTTTTTTTGCCGTAGTATGGGCATGATGAAGCCCCTGGCACATTAAGACATATCGCGATAAGCGGCCGCCTTTTAACAAAAGAATTTTAAGTAAGAAATAGCAGTAGATGACCATCACATAAATCCACATGTTGTATTTGAATGATACATCAATGCGTATAAGTACAAAATGATGTCATAAAAGGAAATATGATTGCGGAACCTGCTGATACCAGGCGTGAGGAAATTGTGTTTGGATCCGGGGTGTAGTTGTATGATCATAGAGGGGAATATCTAGAGATTCCCTTACGCGCTCGAACTGTTTCCACACCATGCATCCTGACCTACGTAAAGGTGAACCTGCAAAGAAAATGCAAGAAATAGTTTTGTGCCACCTGGCGGTTGAGCCGCCGTATGTGGCTTGTATTGTCTTTTTCCGGAGTGTTTTTAAGTAAGCTTTGGGCGAACCGGGCTATCCTGCTATGCAATATTACAAACTCCTTTGATGGTGTCTGGGAGCTTGGTCTTCGACTCGAGGTTCGACTGGAAGGTGTCTTCCGTTGTTCTTGCTGTTAAAGGGATGGTAGGCTCTTCGGCGGTGAGGGGGAGTTCGGACATACCATTAACCGTGATGACACCACGTGGACTGGGCCTCTTTAATTTACGGTAGGCATAATGTGGCACCGCTATGAACTGAGAGAATGCGGTTCGTCCGAGCAGTGCCTGATGGTCACTGTGGAAGGGGACGATGTCGAAGACTAAGTCTTCGGTATGGTGATTCTCCGGAGATCCGAAGACCACTTCCAGTGTGATTGAGCCCGTGCAACAGGCCTCTACACTTGGTATGACACCTTTAAAGGTGGTTTTTGTGGGCTTGATCCTTGAGGGGTTGATGCCCATTTTGCGCACCGTATCCTGGTATAGCAGGTTCAGGCTGCTACCTCCATCCATAAGGACTTGTGTGAGGTGGAATCCGTCAATGATGGGGTCAAGGACCAGTGCGGCCATACTGCCAGGACGGATATTGGTAGGATGGTCCCTATGATCGAAAATGATCGGGCAAGAGGACCATGGGTTAAACTTTGGGTCGATTTTATAGACTTCCCTTAGTGCACGTTTCCATTTGGGGTTGTGGCTTGCACATATCATATTCACCATTTTCAACTGGCGGGGGGGGGGGGATTTCTTCTGCCCTCCTGTATTCGGTGATCGGGGCTCCTCGTCGTCATTGCAGTGAGACCCCTTCCCCTTGTTTTCGGCATCTGACCTGCCGGCTTGTCTAAAGACCCAGCACTCTCTATTGGTGTGGTTGGCTGGTGTTCCTAGGGTGCCATGAATTTGGCATGGACGGTCGAGCGTGCGGTTGAAACTGGATGGGCCTGAATTGTTTTTGTTGAATGGCTTTTTCTGATGACCGGACATGGAGCCGCTGAATCCGGCATTGACTGACATGTCTTCGGTACTATCACCGTTTTTGTGGTGCTTGTGTTTGTTGTGCCATGGTTTGTCGTTGCTATCCTTGGCTTTCGATGTGCCAGGATTGCTTGTTGTATTGTTAGTACGAGCCAACTAGCTACCTCGCCCGTGCAAAAGCGGGTCATGAGTGTTGTGAGGGCTGCCATGGACTTTGGCTTTTCCTGGCCGAGATGTCGGGCAAGCCACTCGTCACAGATGTTATTCTTAAAGGATGCTAGGGCTTTGGCATCCGGAAAATCGACAATTTGGTTCTTTTTTGTTAGGAACTAGGTCCAAAATTTCCTGGCTGACTCTCCGGGCTGCTGGGTTATGTGACTTAGATCATCAGCATTCGGTGGTCGCAGATAAGTGCCTTGGAAGTTGTCAAGGAATGCGTCGACCAGGTTCTCCCAACTCCTGATGGAGTTTGCCTGCAAGCTATTCAGCCAATGCCGAGCCGGTCCCTTTAGTTTTAGTGGGAGGTACTTGATGGCGTGTAGATCATCTCCGCGGGACATGTGAATGGGGAGGAAAAAATCTTCTATCCATACCGTGGGGTATGTGGTACCATCATATGATTCAATATTCACAGGTTTAAACCCTTCCGGGAATTCATGATCCATTACTTCATCAGTGAAGCATAGGGGATGTGTGGCGCCTCTGTGCCGGGCTTCATTGTATTCGGCCCGGCTGGATTTGTTAGTGTATCCGTCGCGACGATCCTTGTCATGCGTTGGGGCGCGCCCCCGTGATCCGTAGATCGATCTTGACTGTCCTGCTTTGTTTTCCAATACATATTGCAGGTCCTTCGTGTAGTCCCGGATCTTAGTGTTATTGTTTGATTGGCCACGGGGTGCGGTCTAGACTTCTGGCTGGTACGCCGTTTTGTCGCGGCCACGGGGTGGCTCGTAAGCCGCATCAGGCACTGGTAGCTTGGGTTTTAAAGCCTCCTCCTCGAGTTGAGGTAGCAGCCTGCGCTTTGGGGAGCTTTTGCTAGGCGCTCGAGTCTGTATTCCTCGGCAGCTAGGACCTCGGTTCATCTATCAGTTAGCAGATCTTGATCAGCTTGAAGTTGTTGCTTCTTTTCCTTCAGGCTTTTTGCAGTGGCTATAAGCCGGCGTTTGAAGCGCTCCTGCATGATGAATTGTTCGTCGCCAAGGCTCACTTCGTCTTCGGAGAGAAGCATGTAATTATCGTCCTCCGATTCTCCAACAGTTGTCTGTTCTTTAGGGATAGCTTGCCCATCCTCTTGCTCGGTCTGCTCGAAGCCTGGCTGGGCAGGATTGTATTCGTCTTCAGCACCATCCGGATTGTTATCTCTTGTGTCGGTATCACTATTTTTGCTATGGCGGGTCTTGGAACGGCACCGATGATGCCGGTGTCTAGACTGCTTCTCCAAGGGGTTATCTTCCATTGCCTCGTCGCCATTGTTTTCTTTAGGGGTGTCCACCATATAAATATCATACAATGAGGTGGCTGTCCAGCGCCCTATAGGCGGTGGTTCCTGTTCTTCTCTAGCATCGTCATCCATACTGTCGATGTCTTCAGAGTCGAAGTCAAGCACGTCGATTAAGTCATCGACAATGGCTATGAAGTGGGTGGTGGGTGGGGGACGAATTTCTTCGTCGTCTGCTCCCCACTCGAGACGGACATAGTTCGGCCAAGAATCTCCTTACAAGGAAAGAGACCTTAATGAGTTTAGCACGTCACCCAACGGCGAGTGCTGAAAAATATCTGTGGCGGTGAACTACATGACCGGTGCCCAATCAGATTCTATAGGCATGGATGCAAGCGGTTCGGATCCTGTCGCCGAAGATGAGTCCAAGGGTCCGATGACACAACTCTCATAGGAGGTGGAATCAGTGTTTGGCTCCCACACTGATGAGTGTGCGGTTTCTGTGGCGGGGTCCATCCACCCATCCTCGGAAGTCACGATCTGCTCCGGATTGATTCTCGGCGCCACCGCGGACGCGATCTCCCGAATACTGTCTGACGACAGATCAAGGTCATGCCCGTCGTGACCGTTCGGCGCACCCGGCATGGGCTCGAATCCGTCGAAGATTAAGTCTCCGCGGATATCGGAAGTATAGTTTAAGCTCCCAAACCTGACCTGATGGCCAGGGGCGTAGCTATTGATCTGATCCAGATGGCCAAGCGAATTGCCCACAGTACGAAGCCGTCAAATACGAAGATCTGTCCGGGAAGGAAAACCTCCCCCTAGATTGCGTCATTGAAGATAATTGAAGGAGCCATCAAGCCTTTCAGCGACGACACAGTGGAACTCTCAATGAAAGCACCAATGTCGGTGTCATAACCGGCGGATCTCAGGTAGGGGGTCCCGAACTGTGTGTCTAAGGCTAATGGTAATAGGAGGTAGGGGACACGATGTTTTACCCAGGTTCGGGCCCTCTCGATGGAGGTAATACCCTACTTCCTGCTTGATTGATCTTGATGATATGAGTATTACAAGAGTTGATCTACCACGAGTTCGTAGAGGCTAAACCCCAGAAGCTAGCCTATGATTATGGTTGTTTCTTTCCTACGGACTAAACCCTCCGGTTTATATAGACGCCACAGGGGGCTAGGGTTACACAGACTCGGTTACAGAGAAGGAAATCTACATATCCGAATATCCAAGCTTGCCTTCCACTCAAAGTAGAGTCCCATTCGGACACGGGACGAAGTCTTCAATCTTGTATCTTCATAGTCCAACAGTCCGGCCAAAGTATATAGTCCGGCTGTCCGAGGACCCCTTAATCCTGGACTCCCTCAGGGGTAGGACAGTCACGTCAGGTGTCCCAAATGTGGGCAGGATAGATTTCGGCTGAGCGCATGGGTGTTTAGGCGCCCATGGCGTATGAATTCTTCTCGGAGGCGTTTGAGACCGCGTCTTGGTGAAGTTACAAACCTACCCCGGTTTAGACCTTTGGACATCGGGCCGATAGGCTACACGGGCCAGAGTCAGGACAGTAATTTCCTACCACCAACATTAGTCTCGCGCGGTTTCGGGTGACCAGAGGCCTATTTGGCGCTTCGTTCAATATTTGGGAGCAGAAGCATTAACGTTTTTGGTTCTCTTGAATTACACTTTCAGGATTTGTCAAACTTCACAAATCTTTACTCTTGAAAATCCTAAAGCTACGATTATTTTGGAATGGAGGGGGTACATTTGAATATACATTGTACACCTGTATATATTAGAAAATATGCAACTTAGCACAGTTCATGCATGGTTCCATATATAATCTCCTTGGTTGCAAAAAAAAGTTAGATATGCGTATGAATATATATAGCATGTTCAAACTCACAACAATGATTGATGCCCCCTTTTACATCTGATTTACAAATGCCATCATCTCGGGTTCAAATAGATGAATGCACTTCCTATGAATTCGAATCTTCAAAACCCCTTTTTTGTTGAATTCAACATGTATTCTATTTCGTAGCTAGCAATTTGGAATGTATCCATGCAAGTGACAAATGTATAAAGTGCTTCACACTAGCAACATGGAGTGCACTAATTAATGTTTATATATGAATTGCGAAAGCATCCATTGCCTGTATTTCAGACCGCTCTCACTCTATGTGTCGATAATATGAAATAAACACATGCACATGCTAGAATTCAATAGAGTATGGGTGCCTGATAGACCGATTTTCGTCCATACACAATTTGCAAAATTCATGATCTCATCCAAAAATAATAATGCCATTTATATTTTAATTTAATGCGTAGAACCGCCTTTTACACGTAGATGCACTATGCCTCGGCCCGTTCTCACAAACGCGTTATATATCTCTCTATCTAACGCATAAGTGCACATACTTTAGATGCATCGGCATTTCTATTTCACACATGCTCACAATGTCTCTCAGGGTGTCGGGGTGTCTCACGCACATGCTCTCTCTATCTCTCTCTCTCTCTCTCTTTCTGACTACTAGAAATGATGTGCCCACCACACCACACATGCAATCGTCCACTAAGAAAATGATGTGCCCACCACACCACAGATGCAATCGGCCACTAAGAAAATGATGTTGACCTACCACTACTAGAAATGATGTGCCCACCACACCACACATGCAATCGGCCACTAAGAAAATAAGAATATACAATAGTACAATGGTATCTAGCATATTTTGTTGATGACACAGACGGACTTTGCATTTGATGTGTGCTCCGTATTTTGTTGACGACACTTACGGTCATTGTATTTGAAGCGAAAGCACGATATGGTCACTGGACTTCAGAATAAGCTCATCATGGTCACCACATACATTTTGTCGTGCTAACCAACATGTGGTTGGATGGTTAGGAGGACAGTGGTTTCTCGAGCCCACCAAAGTTAAAGTCCCAGTGCTGACATTTATCTTGTGTTAATTTCAGTATTTTCCGATGATGTACGTTCAGTGGGAGGAGACGTTCCACTCGACTATGAGGCACCTATCGTGACTTCATAAAATCTCAAGATCATATATGCTGGCCCACTCTCTTGAAAGTGCTCATAGAGGTAGGGTTCGCGTGTGTGCGCTTATAGCGGTGAGTGCTTGTGCGTTTATATGAGCCCTTGCCTCTGTACCATGTTAAACAAATACATGTCATGATTATACGGTCATTGGCTCACCCGTACAACTCCGTATTTTGTTGATGACACAATCAATTAACCAGTCAAACGTTCCATGCGGCCCAACTAGTGTTGCACCATCGGGGCGCGTAACCATGGGGCCCACCTGTCAGCCCATATATGAAAGAAAGAAATCATAGTTTGAGTCTGTACTGTGTTAATAAAATGGGAGTACATATTAGGGTGATCATACGGTCACTGGCTCACCATACAGCTCCGTAATTTGTTGATAACACGATCAATTGACCAGTCAAACGGTCCACATTCAGCAGCGCACATTACCATATGGCCCACCCGTCAGCGCGTATATGAAGGACAAAAATGGTAATAAATTAGTGGTCGGTGGGTATTCGAAGTCGTGAGACCTCTGAGTGGCAGTCGCTGGCGGTTGGGGGCGTTGATTTGGTGGTGGGGTGGGGATCGCCC
>NC_057807.1:29099569-29196493 GCF_018294505.1 Triticum aestivum | reverse complement strand
GGGGGCTGGCGATTCGGCAGGTGGTGGCTGGTGGCTCAGGGGGGGTGGAGCTTGATGATAAACTGCAGGCCCTTGTTTTCATATCCAACGGCTGGAAAATCTAATGACCAGAGATGAAAAAGTCAGTCGACTGACATGTAGCCTCACCCCGCACATACACATGCACGCACGCATGCAGGCGTGCAACACTGACACGTACACATAACATACACACGCTCACATGCTGGCGTGCAACACTGACACGCACACATGCACTCATGAACACACGCATGTACGCACCCATGCATGCAACACTGAAATGTACCCTTGCACGCATGCAACACTCACATGACTGCATGCACATAGCTCACGACGCAAGACACACGCTCAACCTGTACGTGCATGCACCCTTTGTTAAGGACATGGATTGTTACGGGTATTAATCAATCTTATCTGTGATAAGCAAAACATTGATGTTTGCAGCGGTCTTTATGAATCACAATGTATCGAACGGGCTATCAACATAGTAGGCTTATCTACATGAAAACGATGATGTCACACTCAATGAACAATCATCGGTTTATGAAATGCCCGCTTCTAACCACCTTGGCCCACCAAAGGTTCATCTGCTGTGCGCTGCCCACGTTGGGTCACTGACATGTAGGCCATGTTCCCAAAGAGCCCACACATCAGTGGAAGAATGGTGTAGGGTCCTAGGTCACAGTCGAGGGCGCCACTCGCTGCATGCCCAGCTGAACACGCCTCCGTGCCGCATTCAAACGCCTCCATGAAACCCGCCCGTGTGGAAGCCGAGAAACCCACTCTGGACACACATCCGTTCATGACCGGGCCGGCGTTAAACGCAACGCCGGTCGAGCTCCTCCCGCCCGCCGTCTATTTAATCTCCTATTTAAACGAGGCCAAATTCTTACGAAGAGTAGTTATTCCGCATCCAAGCCGGCTGGGTAGCTCGCCAGATATGAGCTATGCAGCTCACTGACCCACCTCCCTCCCCTCGCCCGATGGAGCCAGTTTCCGCCCCAAGCCGGCGTGTGGTCCAGCAACTCGCCGATCCAGGCTAGCTCGACGACGAGCAGCACACGGGCGTTGTTGCTGCCGTGCACGACGCCGCCTCGTACCGCGTCTCCCGTTTTTGTGGCCGAGACTCCCATGCCGGCAGCCGTGCCATGCAAGCAGGGACAGAAGCCAGGTGCACGGAGAGCGACGAGTCGGTGGCCAGCGCCTCCGCGTCCGCCGCCATCATCGAGGAGTACTAAAACACAAGAGGCCGCCGCCGCTTGGGTCCCATGATGGCCACCGCGGAGGCGACGCCGGCGTACACAGCAGGTGTCTTGCTGGATCCTTTTGTTGCGAGGACCTTCGTCGACACTGCATGGGCTCCACGTAAGAGGGGAATGTTAGGATGAACTCGATCCGGTGCCGGCCATGGCTTAGTAGGGGCCGGTGATGAACTCGAACCGGTGCCGGCCACCATCATCTTTGGCACCAGCCAATGATATCAGTTGGGCAGTGGGGAAGCGAGTCGTCCTTTGCGCTGAAGTATATAACTCCGGGGCTCCCAGCAGTCCGCTGATCATGCTGCCGGACATGAGGAACACAAATTGATCGGCGGGCGACTATTTAGGCCAGGTATTATATATGTGTGCTGTCCAGAACAAGCATCGTGCAGTTCATTTGAATGTAATGAAATCTGTCATGTTTGTATGAAAATCCGGTATTTTATATGATTTCCGTCATTCTTTATAGGAAATATCAATTTGTCTACGTGTTTGTGTGATTTTCGTCCGGTTGGTTGAGTTGCTGTCATAATGTGTGCGACTATGATTGGATGGTTTAATTTGCGGGTCGCCGGTCGGTCTGCGAGCAGCTCGGGCGGCGTTGTGGGACAAAAAAACACAGCTCGTGCGAGCTCGTCTCCAATGTGCGCGCTGGAGGATGCATGACAGCATGAGCACCCGTGCCATTCCTCGTTCATCGGTGGCAAAGGCACCGGTGGACAAAAGGGTCGCCAATATTTTGGCTACCCCGGGCAAGATCCAAACAGCCGCTCCCAACAGATTCAAATCCCCCGTTCGCCGTGGAATTTTGCCATGCATTGTTTTCATGGACTAGCAAGATGCCCGTGCATTGCACGGAACATCAAGATGCATTTTTTTTACAAACTCCCGCATGCATGCAAGGCATAATTCATGTCCTCCTATGCTAGTACCACAAGGCAAACACCATTAATATTGCATCGATTAGTGTTAGTGGCCTTGTATATCTGCAAATTGTTATTTTGGTAGTGGCCCCTTGTATATAAAAATGGAGGGAGAAAGATGAGAGATAAGGTGAGAAGGAGTGGGGTGTGATGGTGACTAGTGGTCGGACTAGGCGGAGGCATGGGGTTGGACGACACATTACGTCTAGGTTTGTATCTCTCTCTCACAAACCCACGTAGGTGGGGGACGTGCACAAAGAGAAGAGGTGCACGCACGACGCACGTACTCCCGTCTCTTTCCCAACCACACCCACGCGGGTACACGATGGAGCTCATTTCTATACGAAAAGGAAACCCACGTGGTAATTTGACACGTGTACTGGTTGTCCACTTGGTGGAGCGAGGATCTTCTACCACGGGTGAACAAACAAATTGCGACTTGACGTGTTATGTTAAAAAAAGAGGCAACCCATGTGGGGCCTACCTTAGAGGCAAGGCTCTATACACTGGAGTACTTTTGATGTGTCCCGTCAACTCGCAGAATGAGTAGAAGCTTGCTTAGTATGCCGTCTCCCCCGCCCACGGGTGCGATGGCTCGCATCATTAGGTGAAGCTTGCTTACGAGTAGTAGTAGTAGTACTCCTACTAATGTACGCCTTACGCCCGCTCCCTCGCCCACGCGTGCGGTGTCTCCTAGCATGAAGAGAAAATTTTACTACTCCCTCCGTTTACTCCTCATCCCTACTATGAACCTTGGTTAGTACTCCCTCCATTTACTTATACAAGGCCACTATAAAAAATACATTTTGCATCTATAGAAGGCCAAAAATGGTAATCAAGACAAAAGTTACTACTCCCTCCTTTACAGTTTATGGCTCAATTTCAAAATCTCTCCAACCAAGGTAGACGGTGAGTGGTCGAATTAATTTCATAGTTTGTGCAAGTAATTAGTACGCTCGTTTTTCTCAAGAAGTTATGTTTACCGAGGCATTAATTAGAACGAATGCATGAATGACCACTAAATTTCCATGAACTTCTACATGCATTGGTTAGTTTCCTCTTGACACTGCTTGCGTCTGGTGATCTAACGCACCTCGAAATCCAACATGTAATGGTACTACTACTAGTTGTAGAATTGAGACTTATCAAACAGAAAGACGAATGTTTTTTAGATGAGCCCTATAAACCCTAGTGGGTACGTACTCCATAAAAAACAGATTTTTCCAAAACTAAGTCGCTCCCTTTCATGAATTATGTAGTATACTCCTCTGTCGACGCTCCCTTTCATGAATTATATACTTCCTGTCGCTGACATGTGGGACATATAGCAACCAGGTCGACGTGTCAAGCACCAAATAACAATGCAGAATAGCAGGGGGGGACACACCCCACTCGTATCAGCCCAGTAGTAGTAATGAGCAATGAGACGTCAAATCACATTGCCGCAACTTTCCAGACGGACGAAACAACCATTATTTCACACTTCGGTTCGCCATCATCTCAAACCACGTAGTATTGCTTCTGCCTCAAGAGGGACACGCGCATCGCCTTGGTACATCATGACACGTGGGACCACATGACAGGCCATGCTCCCCCGCCGATCGCTCGGTAAAATCACCTCATTTTTACTATACTTCCTCTATATCGGTTTACTACATGGCATGCACGTCGTTCTAGGTTGAGAATTTAACTGGCTATATATGTGATGAACAGAACTCTAGCCTTTTAAAAATGTATACTTTTGTACAGTAGTAGTATCGATGGATTGCGCCATGGAGCAATAATTGAAATTAAAAACAAGTGGTACATATAGAGAGCGCTCGTCGCCAAATTATCCATATAGTACTATTAAAAAAGCTAGTACGTGCTTAATTGGAGTGCTAAATTCTGTTAAACAAATACTAGTAGTATGTACATACTGTAGAGTTAAAGTTACAAGAAGAAACATAACATAGTTCTGCTGGGGGCTCAGCACAACACACCCCTCAAATTAAACTAAGCACACCTGAAATGAAACTATGCAACTAATCCGGTAGAAAATGCATTAGAACCACCATGAGCAACGATACTAACACCTTACTCACTCGGAGTCCTCGTCCATGTCCTCTACTTCGTCCTTGTCCCTCTTCCTCTTGGCCGATACTTCTTTCCTTTAACCGCACACTTGGCTCTTGCTCTTCATCCAACCCTTGTAGATATTGAAACAAAGATAGCCATCCATTGCAGCGTAGTGGATGTGGTCTATATCTAGTACATTCCGCTGCCATGCATGATGATGAAACGTGTAATGAGGTTTCTCCAGTTTACAGTATGAAGGATGAACCATGGCTCCTACCATGGTCAGCATTGAAGGCTGACGAGAGGGCAGCAGCCGATTCTTCTGGAGGTCGAAGGGGTTGCCTACAATGAGGCCTATCTGACCCAGGACTTCTTTGTCATTCTGAAAGTCTACAGTAACGAATTTCACTTGTTTGTCCTTGAGGAAGTTCTTAAAATCCTGGCACCCAATGTCGGCATGGCATATGTGGTAGACCATGTACGCAAACCTGGATCATGGCAGGCTTCTTCCTCTCTTCGTCCTTTAGATCCTTCTCTCGTCCCAGGACTGTGGTGTACTCAACATCTAGCCCAGCGACCCACTCAACATCTGAGTTTTCAAATATGCGTCTGAAGCGAGAAAGGCATCCTTTGACCGTCACGGAAGAATGGGTGTAGATGACGCCGAACTCATCGCCGGTGATGGTTCTAACCTTGTACTCACCGCCGATCGTGGAGATTTGGGATGCCATGGATTTGGGGGGAGGCTTAGGATTAGTGGAACTGCCGTAATGTGAAAGGACGGGACGACTAGGAGGGAACCGCCATAGTATTGAAGGACGTGCGGGGACGAGCAGGAGGGAACTGCCAGCGTGCAAACGACAGGGTAGTGGATTTCCATTATCCCATGATATGGGCTTCCGAGAGCCCTTGGATCTGAGATCGAACGGTTGCATGGCGTGATTCTAGACCTATGGTTGAATATCCTATCCTGGAGGGTTATTCTGTAAATTTTCAGCAACTTAGCATGCGACTGTTTGATCTCAGATCCAAGAGCTGCCAGCAGCCCATATCATGGTCGCGCCTACCAGGACCGTCGGGTCGCTCGCGCGGTCGCGCCCTTGTAGATTTAACACGGTGTGTTAGGCTATCTGATGTTGGCATGTCATACATAGTTATCACTTAGTCACTCATACAACAACAAGGTTGGCTATAAGGTTGGCTATAAGTGTATTTTTTTACTTCTCTCTATCTCTTTCTTCATACTCCCTCCGTCCCATAATATAAGAACGTTTTTGACACTAGTGTAGTGCCAAAAACATTCTTATATTATGGGACACAGTGAGTACTAGTATTTATTGCATTTGCCAAGGAGGGACCTCTTCCAATGAAATGGTGTGCTTATTAGTTTTTTGTTGCTAAGTTTGCTTCATTTTATTCTCTATAGTCTCAAAATTGTCTTTTCACCTAGGTACACGCGCTTAGCACCGTCTCTTCTTTGGGCCACCAAACTAGTCTCTCTCTTCTTGATTAACTTGCCACATCAGACATTATGCCTATGTGACAAGCTTAGCACCTGTAGGAGCAAGTAAGTACAATAGTGAGCTTTACATGGCAGTTTTGCATATGTGGAGGAAAGAGAGGCAAGAAAAAAGTGGAGAAGTGGGCTCTCATGCAAGAGCCAACCTCTACTACATGGTGGAGCATTGGGAGAGGCACCTGTATGGAGGTGGTCAAGAATTGGGAGACTCACGCCGGTTGTAGTGCCGCAGTTAGAATGATAATGGCAATTCAAATCACGGGGCCCCACCTGTCCAGCAGTAACTCTCTATCAAATCACACAGCCCTATGTTTGAAGCAGCCTACTCCCTCGTCTTCTCGCATCTCTGTCGAACCGACTAGGTGGAACTGCCCCGCTTACCACGCAGGAAAAGCCCCACCCTCAACTTTTAAATACAACTACATCCACTTAAGAATCCAATGATATACTTTTTTTGACATAGTAACTCATATTTAGTTAGTCAAATGGATGACCTAGAACTACCTGTAGGCCCTATAAACTGAGACACCTGAAAATAAAAAAACCGAGACGGAGGGGGTAGTTCAGCATGTATCTTTTTAGATCAATATAGTCGGGATGCACCAAGGAGCAAAACCAAGTGGTAGGTTGCTCCTGTCGTGTTGGAGTAGCAACTCAAGCAGGGTCAGCCCACACATGAGATGGCGACACACATAATAGGACCCATTTGGCTGACATGTGGCTCATCCACCATCTTGTTCCACGTGCGATGCACCAAATTACAGTTTGGAGCCGCGGTTGGAACTGGAGGCACCTAGGTCGTAGCGCCGCAGTAGTAGAAAATGAGCGATGAGGAGTAAAATCACAAGGCCCCACTGAGGGAGTCCTAGGTTAGGGGGTGTCCGGATGGCCGGACTATGATCTTTGGCCGGACTCCCGGATTATGAAGATACAAGATTGAAGACTTCGTCCCGTGTCCGGATGGGACTTTCCTTGGCATGGACGGCAAGCTTGGCGATGCGATATGAAGATCTCCTCCCATTGTAACTGACTCTGTGTAACCCTAGCCCTCTCCGGTGTCTATATAAACCGGATAGTTTTAATCCGTAGGACGAACAATAATCATACCACAGGCTAGCTTCTAGGGTTTAGCCTCTCTGATCTCTTGGTAGATCAACTCTTGTACTACCCATATCATCAATATTAATCAAGCAGGAGTAGGGTTTTACCTCCATCGAGAGGGCCCAAACCCGGGTAAAAACATCGTGTCCCTTGTCTCCTCTTACCATTCGCCTAGACGCATAGTTCGGGACCCCCTACCCGAGATCCGCCAGTTTTGACACCGACATTGGTGCTTTCATTGAGAGTTCCTCTGTGTCGCCACCTTTACGCTCGATGGCTTCTTCGATCATCAACCACGACGCGGTCCAGGGTGAGACTTTTCTCCCTGGACAGATCTTTGTGTTCGACGTCTTCGCACTGCGGGCCAATTCGCTTGGCCATCTGGAGCAGATCGACAGCTACGCCCCTGACCATCAGGTCAGATTTGGAAGTTTAAACTACGCGGACGACATCCGCGGGGACTTGATCTTCGACGGATTCGAGCCATGGCCGAGCGCGCCGCACTGTCACGATGGGCATGACCTAGCTCTGCCGCCGGATAGCGCTCAGAGCGCCGCTCAGGTGTCTGCTCCGACCCTTAGCTCGGAGCCGACGACGCCAATCGGGGACGGACGGTTGGACACCGCCCGGGAAGCTGCAATCTCTATGGTGATCGAGCCGAATACCAACCTAGTCCTTTGTGAGGCATGTGACTCCAAGGTGCCGGACTCCTCTCCGGACTCCGGATCTTCCATACCCCTTCCGATCGAACCCAATTGGGCTCCGATCATGGAGTTCACTACCACGGACGTCTTTCTGCACTCGCCCTTTGGCGACATCCTGAATTCACTAAAATCTCTCTCTTTATCAGGAGAGCCCTGGCCGGACTATGGTCAGCTAGGTTGGGATGCGGACGACAAAGAAATTCGACACCCACCCACCACCCACTTCATAGCCACTGTCGATGATTTAACCGACATCCTCGACTTCGACTCCGAAGACATCGACAATATGGACGCCGAGGAAGGAGACAACCAAGAACCAGCGCCTATAGGGCACTGGACAACCACCTCATCTCACGATGTATATATGGTGGACAATCTTAAAAGAAACAAAGACGAGGATCAAAAGGGCGCAACGAGGGATCATTCCCTCGAAAAGCAATCAAAGCGGCGGCGGAAACGCCGAGCCAAACCCCACCTCGACAGAGACCCAGCCATAGAGCAGGATGAGCCGGTGGACGACAAACACACCATCGAGCAAATGTCCGAACAGGGTGACTTGGATGAACCAACCAAACATCCCGCCCCCGGTGAAGATAATAGTCCGGACGACCTTACTCCGGACATATTGCTGGAGAAGAATAACCTCCACCAAAGGCTCGTCGCCACGGCGCGTAGCCTGAAAAAACAGAAGCGGAAGCTCAAGACAGCGGAAGACGCACTCATAATCAAATGGGAGAGAGTACTCAACACCGCACATAAGTACAGCGGCAGTCACCACACAAAGAGCTATCCAACGCAAAAATTACTACCAGAATTTGATGAGGAGGCCTTAGAGCCCCCACAGTCAAAAAACAAGGAAGCCACCAGGTCGGATAGACGACCCCACGACCGACATCCAGCGAAAATGGATGCCACACTCAATCCGGCAAGTGATCCGCACAAGGATTCGCATCAAAAAGTCGGCCCAACCAGATCTATCTACGGGCCAAGAAAGCAAGCTCTAGTAAGAAATGCAATGGAACAAATATCCGAACATCATGGCACACCCAAATACAGGGGCGCCGCACATCCCCTATGTTTCACCAATGAGGTGCTGGACCATGAATATCCAGCGGGGTTCAAGCCCGTAAACATAGAGGCATACGACGGAACAACAGACCCTGGAGTCTAGATTGAGGATTATATCCTCCACATACACATGGCTAGAGGAGATTACCTCCACGCCATAAAATACTTACCCCTCAAGCTCAAAGGGCCAGCCCGGCATTGGCTTAAAAGCCTTCCCGAAAACACCATAGGAAGTTGGGAAGAGCTCGAGGATGCTTTTCAGGCAAATTTCCAAGGGACCTATGTCTAACCTCCGGATGCGGACGATCTAAGACATATAACCCAACAACCCGGAGAGTCAGCCCGAAAACACTGGAACAGATTTCTTACCAAAAAGAATCAGATAGTCGACTGTTCGGACGCCGAAGCCCTAGCAGCCTTCAAACATAGCGTCTGAGATGAATGGCTCGCCAGACACCTCGGCCAAGAAAAGCCAAGAACAATGGCCGCATTGACAAGCCTCATGACCCGCTTTTGCACCGGAGAGGATAGCTGGTTGGCAACAAGCAGCACCAGCGACCCAAGTACATCCGAAGTTAGAGATGGGAACAGGAAACCGCGCTATAGCAAGGAACGATGACGATTCAAGGAGAACAGCCCGAAGAGCACGACAGTAAATGCCGGATCAAAAGCTCTCGGCTGAATTAGAAAAAGCCACCCCCCAAAGATGACAGGGACGAGCTATCTAACCTCAACAAAATCTTGGACAAAATATGTCAAATCCATAGTACTCCTGGGAGACCTGCAAACCATACACACAGAAATTGTTGGGTCTTCAAGCAATCCGGCAAACTCAATGCCGAACCCAAGGGGCTCGACACACCAAGCGAGGATGACGACGCACCCCACAAGCAGAACACCGGAGAACAAAAGAAGTTCCCACAAGAAGTCAAAATAGTAAATTCACTTCAGGTGACAAAAGGGAAAAACAGAGTGGCGCCTACGAAGATACGCGCCATACGGCCTGCCCCAGTGGAGCCCCGCCACTGGTTGTTACCGCTAATCACCTTCAATCATCAGGATTACTCTAGAGGTATCCGGAACGCAGGCTGGACTGCCTTGGTCTTAGATCCGGTAATTGACCGACTCCACATTACACAAGTCCTAATGTACGGCGGCAGTGACCTAAACCTGCTATATCAGGACACAATCCGCAAACTGGGGGTAAACCCAGCAAAAATTTGCAATGGCAACACTGCCTTTCAAGGAGTCACGCCAGGACCAGATACCCATAGTATGGGTTCCCTTTCGTTAGAAGTTATGTTCGGCTCCCCCGACAACTTCCGAAGCGAAAAGCTAACCTTCCACATCGCCCCATTCATAAGTCGCTATCAAGCGCTACTGGGACGCGAAGCTTTCGCCCACTTTAACGCAATACCACATTACGCATCGCTTACACTCAAAATGCCCGGTCCACGAGGCATCATCTCATTAAAGGGAAATATCAAGTGTTCCTCGAGTGCGGATGATGGTGCGGCTGCCTTGACAGCCGCACACTAATCAAGCTTTACTACCCCGGACATGGCTCGACGAGTCCGGCGTAAACATACAAAAGGCTTAATAGCCGCACAACCCTGTACAAGGGGCTCCGCACGTTTACACCAGGAGACAATATAGTCAAACTATACTCATGTTTTTGTATTATATTTTGTTTATTTTAACATAGATTTCTAGCACGATTAGTTTCCAATAAGTTCCTCTATTTTGCAGACGAACACCGTGCTACACCCGTCCAGGATACGGCACAACGGAGACACAGGCGCAGACGTGCAGTAGGGACCCGTCTCAAGGATTCTTTTTTCAGATTAAGACCATGCGTAAACCTTTTTTACCGTCTCTTCTTGATAACATCCCCCGGTTTTTGCTATAACCGAGGAGGAGGCTGGCGTCTTGGCATGTGGCCACGCCAGAGTTTTGCGCATACCTGGGCACCAGGGGCTTTTTACCAATGGCTTTTGTTCGGCCCATTTTTAATAAAGACCGAATACCCTAGGGAGTGTTCGGCGTCGCGAGTTTGGCCTTATATGCAATAGCTCCGAATCATGTCTTTGGTCCAATGTTGGGTTTGCCCGGCTCCTGCGTTTTGCTGCCTTACATTCCGCTCTATCGGCTAAGGCGGCAACAGGAGAACTACTGCGATTGTGCCCCGGTTCGGCCAGGCGAGCACCTCAGTAGAGAAAGCCGAAAACTGACTGTCATGATATAGCGAGAGACTGGTCAACCACTCGATGACTTCCGGAATCTTTAGGATTCCTCCGCATTAACGAAGGGACGATTCCCGGTCAGGAACACACGCGCCCTGAATTCTTGCGAGTGCGGTGCCCCTAGGGGTTATTCAGTAGCCCCACTTTCAAACTCCTATGGCTAAGTGAAAGTGATAAAGCATTATAGTCCGGTTGCCTAGTTCGCTGTGCTATCACCTCCTTTGTAGGACCAAGAAATTGGATTAAGTGTGAAAAGGCGCCTTCTGCGAACACCCCCGTATCATATGCGTGGGGGATGAAGCCAACGACTGCCATCTTTCAGGTTATATACACATATACATTAACGGCCGCACAGGAGGCATTCTAATTCTTGAAAGCACAAGTATAAAAAGCTTTTATATTTCATCAAAATATTGTTTTACAATAGCACATGATATTCGAACACAACATCCTTCGAGCACTGCGTCTCTATTACACGAGCGCCCTATAGAACTTCCTCAAAGTAGTGCTTGGCAGGTACTCGGCTTTCGTCCGAATCCCGGGATGCAACAACACTGGCCTCCATATCCGCCCAGTATGTCTTGACACGGGCAAGAGCCATCTGTGCACCCTCTATGCACGCTGACATCTTCATTGCATCAACATGCGGCACCGAACCAAGGAACTGCTGCACCAAGCTAAAATAACTCTTCGGCTCTGGCTCTTCCGGCCACAGACTCGCGACGTACCTCATGGCGAGTCCGGATAACACGTTCAGCTCCGCCCAAGCGGCCAAACGGTCGGATACCGAAAGTGGGCGCTCTGTATTGTGGAACTGCAACCAAAAAAGTTCTTCCAATTCATGGTCACCTCAACCCCGGAAGTGTTCGGTCGCATCTGCGGCACTCGCCGCCAAATCCAGATAAGTATTTTCCGCACTCCACTTTCGGTCTAACGGAGCATACTTAGGATCCCCGAACTTCATCCCCAGCATATAGGGCTTTCTAGCCGCGATATCTCCGGCCTGACGTAGCTCCTCCTTCATAGTTCTCATTGCAGAGTGACTGTCCTTGGCCTCGGCAGTGACCTTTCGAAGGTCCTTCTGTGCCACCCTATCTTCTTTTCCAAGAAGTTTACAGCGGTCGGCAGCATCCTTCAATTTTATAGCCATCTCGGCTATTACTTTCTTGCCCTGGCAGTGAGCAGCCTGTTCGGGTTTTAGCTCTTCAGCCGCTTTAACGGCAGCCGCATCGCTTTTCCTCGCTTGCTCCTTCACTTGGGCAAGTTCCTCCCGAAGGTTCTCCACAGCAGCGACACCATTTGCATTAAGCACATATATTATAAGCCACGAGCATCAAGCTCCTCTTATCAGATGTCTTTGGAGACATTACATACCTTGTGCCTCATCTAGCTGCTTATTTACAAGCGCGATGTCGGCATCTGCTACATCAAGTTGCCGCTTTAGCTCGGCGGATTCATCAGTCCGGCTAGCCACCAAACGCCTCGCCACCTACATAGGAAAGGAGACATATTATACCTGGGATTATGATCCTCTATGCGCCGTCATTTTTGACAACACACAGAGTCTCAGGGGCTACTATTTATACAGGGCGCATTTTATTTTTGCGGCTCTGTCAAAAGGTACATCTTTTCGCGTACCTCTAAACCTGTTAGTAAACTCCTGGCGGCCTGATACAATCCGCTTTCCGCGGATGAAATTCTTCTAATCACCATGTTCATCACCACATGGTCTTCTTATGAGATAGACGCTCGCCCGAGAAGATCCTTCAGCCCCTCCGACCGTGCACCAAAGGGTGCCGGACTAGTCTGACGACCTTTTTCAAGGTCCGGATTTGGAGAAGCCCTCCGGGATGACACCTCGGGGTCGCCCGCCTCGCAAGACGGTGCAGTTGGGGGAGGCGTTTCACTCTCCATCATCTCCTTACGAAGATCCCCTGAAGATGTGCTCTGCTGAGAAGGGTTGAGATCCAAACTACAAGGTAAAATTACGGTTATCTTCCTCAGAAATAAAACAGGGATGTCACTCATTTTGGAACCCCTCTCTTTACTTACGGCTCGGTGGAGAGCTGATCCCCTTGGGGGCGCAATGTGGCAGGGGCATTCTCCAGCGCCGGACCCTCTAACGAAGATTTCTTCCCCCGCTTTGAGGCCATCGCCTCCGGGTCTTCAGAGGCGGTCCTTTTCTTTCCCTGGTTGGGGGAATTCTCGATTCCTTCCTTCCTAACAGCCACCTTCGCGGAAGCGGTAGCTCCTTGGTTCCCCTCTTCGCCTTCTTCCGAAGGCGCTATCTCCTGCATCCTGGTCAATACGGGATCCAGCGTGGTCTCGGGCAGGGGGCCGGACACCTGATAAGCTTTGCTTTCGCTATCCACTCCTGTTTAAAGGACAACTCTTTTAAGGGAGGTGTTGTGATAAATGTACGGATAGCGTGTCCGGGTACAGGGCTACTTACTTGAGTGTCCAGGCGATTGCAGCTCAGACCTGCGTCCTCGGACAGATCCAGACACTTTGCTTGTGATCAGGAGAATAATTTGTACATCTCCACAGGCGTCGTGCCCATAAAGTGTTGGAGGGCTCGCGGTCCTTCCAGATTAAATTCCCACAGGCGGAGGCGGCGACATTTGCAGGGCAGTATGCGTCGAATCAGCATAACCTGCGCCACCACCGCCAGATTGATATCTCTTTCTAGGAGATCTCGAATGTGGCCCTGTAGCAAGGGCACGTCCTTGGACGGCCCCCAGTTAAGCCCTTTATTGACCCATGACGCTAGCGGTGGTGGGGGACCCGAGCGAAAAGCAGCTGGTGCCACCCATGTGGTGCCCCTGGGGGCTGTGATGTAAAACTAGTCCCGTTGCCATAAGCCGAACTCCTCTTGAAAGGATCCCTCGGGCCATGGAGCATCGGCAATCTTGCTTATAATAGTCCCTCTGCACTCAGCATGCTGCCCCTCGATCATCTTCGGTTCTACCTTGAAGGTTTTAAGACACAGTCCGAAGTGGGGAGTGATATGGAGGAAGGCCTCACAGACGACAATGAACGATGGGATTTGGAGGATGGACTCCGGAGCTAAGTCGTGAAATTCCAGCCCGTAATAAAACATGAGCCCCCTCACAAAGGGATCAATCGGGAAGCCTAGCCCCCGAAGGAAGTTAGATGTGAACACCATGCTCTCACCGGGCTGGGGAGTGGGAATAGCCTCTTCTTGAGCAGGCAGCCTATGCGAGATTTCGCCGGTTAGATACCTGGCATCTCTCAGCTTTCGCACGTCTTCTTCGGTAACGGAGGAAGGCATCCACCGGCCTCGGAGGTTGGAGCCGGACATCATCGAAGATCCGAAGCGCCTGAATCTGGAGCTTTGGGTGTTGGAACTCGAGGCGAGGTGCGGATTTGATTGGATTGAAAAGAAAGGAGTCAAGCCTTGGTCTCTTTATAAAGAGGTTGAATACCAAGAGCCCTCCCCGTAACCGTTTGGGACTCACTTTCAATTAAGAAGTCATACCAATGGCACGATTGGGTTACCCACGCTCGTATTGATGAGAATCCCGGAATTGGGGGACACGATCTCTGCTTTGACAAGACGTGCCAAGGAAACCGCCTCGCTAAACGCGCTGAGGTGGGACAGTAAAACGATTCGAACAAAGGCTTGGCTGTGGCATGATGTCATGTTATGGAATAAGTCAGCAGATTATATTTGTACGAATATTATTCTCTTTACGGTGGTATGTGGAAACTATTTTGCAGAGCCGGACACTCTCCTTATGTTCAACATCTTCTATGAAGTATTCGGAGGAGGAACCCGCCTTGCAATGCCGAAGACAATTTGCGCGTCGGACTCGTCGTCATTGAAGCCTGGTTCAGGGGCTACTGAGGGAGTCCTGGATTAGGGGGTGTCCGGATGGCCGGACTATGACCTTTGGCCTGACTCCCGGACTATGAAGATACAAGATTCAAGACTTCATCCCGTGTCCGGATGGGACTTCCCATGGCATGGAAGGCAAGCTTGGCAATGCGGTATGAAGATCTCCTCCCATTGTAACCGACTCTGTGTAACCCTAGCCCTCTCCGTGTCTATATAAACCGGAGAGTTTTAGTCCGTAGGACGAACAACAATCATACCATAGGCTAGCTTCTAGGGTTTAGCCTCTCTGATCTCGTGGTAGATCAACTCTTGTACTACCCATATCATCAATATTAAACAAGCAGGAGTAGGGTTTTACATCCATCAAGAGGGCCCGAACCTGGGTAAAAAAATCGTGTCCCTTGTCTCCTATTACCATCCACCTAGACGCATAGTTCGGGACCCCCTACCCGAGATCCGCCGGTTTTGACACCGACACCCACCTTTCCCGCATTAAGCTTGAGGGACGAAGAAATCATCATTTCACTCTAGGGCGCAAGAGCATAAAGAAAAGAGAAAACAATGATGAGTGCGGCGGTAGGGTTTGTAGGAGTACTACGGTGTGCGGGCCACGTCATAGTAAACGGGTTTGAGTCGACGCCTTAAATATGTCTGGGCCGCTTGATTTTACGGGAACGAGGCAACATTTTGGGTTCGGGGACCAGTGGAGATATAGTACGTACAAAAAATTGTGGATGTAGGTTCGACCGAAAGACAATGATGCATGGGCCCTGCATTTTGATATACCCGGGGCCACATGAAATTTTCTACTCTACTCAAAACTAGTAAGGTACACATGTATTGAACGCATGAGATTTCGAAACCAAATTATGAATAAATACACACTATAGCATGTAAGGCTTTGAGTCATATCTGCATGATGTAGATGTTCGTTTAGTTCTTATAGTTCATCTTATTCAAAATCAATTTATTTTATAAAAATGTTAAGATTCATGGTGTTGTGCATTCTAAATCATAAAGTAAAAAACAAATAATGGCAATTCATTTAGAAGAAAATAATCAATTATGATACAAAGTATTCTAGAACAAAGGAGAAGTGCTTGTGTTTTGAGGTTTGCACATTATGCTTAAGTTCAAACATGGTGTCTTCTAAATTGTACATGTGGCAGATCTGGTGGAATGTTGACGATATCCAACGGCCAGTAGTGCTCGGATTTTCCTATCTCTGCACTGTCGGATTAGCTTCATCCAGCGACCATCTTTCAAAGTTATTGGCACACTATATAGTTCTTGTGCCATAGTTGCATGTTTTGGAAAAAAGCTACTAGTGTGTTGTACTATCTATTTAGGAATAGAAGATGTATACATGGAAGTTTTAGGGAAAGAGATGACATGGACCATCTCAATTCCTATGAGTAGGGATTGGAAAAGATATGTCATTTGGTTCACATCATATGAACTTTTCTATTGAATCTAGAGATGGCATGTATATCAATTCCTATGAGGAGGGATTAGAAAAGAGATGTAATTTGGTTCATATCATAGGAACTTTTCTATTGAATATACGCTAATGTTTATTTTCCATTGAAATTAGGGGAGTATAGGAATCCATTCATAGGAACCAAGTGGCTCTAAAGCTATAGAAAGGATATCATGTTTATTTCCTTTGAAATGTGGAGTATATGAATCTATTCCTATGAACCAATTGGCTCTAAAGGAAAAAAATCCTATAAAAATCATATCATATAGAGTTCCTATGATATTCCTCGACACTAAAGGATGGTTGAAATTGCTGCGGGTGATACGGTGGTTTTTCTTTGTAGAGTCCTCACCCATGTTTATAGTTACCTCTCGAAGATGAATGAAATGATATATACATGGTATTCTACATGTGCAATTTGGTACACGAAAACTCGGTAAAAGTTTGCAAGGTTTGAATTTTCAATAAAGCTATATGCATTGCATTTCGGACCGGAGGGAGCATACGGCAGTTGCTAACACTCACGTGGAAGATTTATGTGTAGGAGGAGTGGCTGTTCTGTTAAATGACATGGCAAAACGGACACTGTCGGATGCCGATCTAACAGTTCTTACAACATTCGTCAGGAAAAGGCTTGTGGCGAACGTTTGTCAGATAATGATTAATGGACACATGCATTGCATTGATACATGCCCCCTCTATCTCACGCACACGCACCCTCATGAGTCACGACTCTACCGACTCCTCTCACAGAATCGCATGTCGCACCCACCGTTTATCTGCAGGTAGACGTCACACACATATGTGCTCTTCACACCCCCCCCCTCAGAACTTCTAAAAAACAAAAGACGTCTCGCACATTTTATTTTAGCTCACACGTCACACACTTATACTATTACTCTTGCGGCGAACTTTCTTTAGGCATAGTATACTGTACTCTCACGAAGAGAAGCGGTGCACGCACGCACTAGTTCTCTCACACCCACTCGCGGGTACACGTAGGAGCGCATTTTTTTGAAGCTGGTACAACAAAATCACTCCACTACATTTATAAGAAGCAGCCTTAGCGCTTGCTTTACTAGGGTTCCTCTCATTCACTCTCTCATGCTCTCCAGATCTAAGCAAGATATAGGTGGCCACACTCTCTCTCAGCTCACGGCTGGTCACAAATCCGGCCGGACAACCTTGACCGAGGCAGGGGTGTAGGTGCATCGTTCACGCTATCTTCGGTGGCGAGGGAGGAGACCAATGGCTGCCTGCGCGTCCTGATTGGCGGTCGTGCCTTTCTCTCCGAGAGAGCGCCGGCTCGGGAGGGCCTCCGACCCCTTCTTCCTCCCTGCGGTATTGTGGCGAAGATGCGGCCTCCCGATGCCGTCTTTGCCACATGCCGTCGACCCTCAGGTATATATTCCTTTGAAATGGAACACCTGCCTTGCTCTACTACCCCAGCTCCCTTCGTGTGGATCTTTTTCTACTTCCATCGGTTGTTCCAAAGCCACCTAGACTTTTACTCTTATTAGAAGTAAAGCTAGTTCATACAGTCGACTCTAAGCGTTGGTTAAAACAAGGAAGAAAGTGGGAAAGTTGTAGCATGAATCTAGCACTTGGTTCTAAGAGGAAATGGGGAGAGTAGTAGATACTGGCTACCCAACCGGTCTCTTGGTTGAAAATACAAAGAAAGCATGGTGGAAGGCGAAGGATGGGTGGAAGTGGACCTATCTCTTGGATTAAAAAGGAAAGGAAGTGACGGGTGTTGGGGGACAACGCAAATTAGAATGAGAATGTCTAGATTTCCTGTGCTCATATAGGAAAATGTCGCCGAGGAGATAAAAAATGGGACAAATGCAGACATGATGCGTGAGTGTTTGCCGCTCTCGGCAGCCACATCTGCCTCACCACTTTATGCCCCTACTGTCCCTACTCCCATATCACTACCGTTAATGTAAAATCACATGAAGCATTAAGCAATGGCACCTAATGTCACTATAAGTAATGGTCTAGTGTCATCGATAAATTGAAGCAATGCCACCACCATTTTATGAAGTGCTTCCGTCTTGCTTTATTTCCCATGAATTGTTTTTTTGCTATTACACTTAAATCTCACACCGCTAACATTACTTCATCCCGGTGGAACTGCACAAATTTGATTGCACATTTACTGACCATGTGCTACTCTCATGACAGTAATACTAATGCTATTGTTCTGCATGTTAATCTAGTCGCATTGTTGATGTGATGTGATGCTACTTACTTAAGGACTCTTCATACCGTCAATCTAGTGCCAATTATAACACAATAGATGATGTTGTTAATCATCCGCCACTGCAAATATCCGTCACTGGTTAAATAACCGTATTTCATATTTGCGCAAACAGGGATGTCTGTCTAGATATCGTTTCGGGATGTATTTCTCCGTATCGTTTCTATCCGTGCAATCAAAAGCACGCACCTCAGTTTTACTATAACTGCGCAAAATGAGATGGCTATCCCTCGTTGTCGTCGTCTAACCTCCGTCTTCAAGGTACCCCTACATTGGTAGTAATTAAGGTAGAATGACCAACGCAATCTAAAAGCAGTTGATTCATACGTTTTACTTCCTGATTGCAGTGCAGGGACGAGCGAAAACAACTTCATCCTAGTCTGGAATGCACTTTCTACCAGTTCATCCATGGACCGAGGACTAGTTGGCACGGCTGCATGGTGGTTTTTTGGACAGGTGCGTGGACAAGAGGCATTGTGGTCTTCTTATTTCTGCAAATAGCGATGCTTAAATTTAGTGGAATGCACAAGAATTTCACCTGGTCAGTACACTGCATGGTTCAGTTCAGCATTCCAGCTGAGACCACAATTATAATTGGTTATTCTGGAATGAGAGAACCTAACCCTGGATGGTGGCAACAAGAAAAAACAAGAGTGAACTCCAGGAAATTTAAGCCTACCGGGAGGCCCTTTGCTCAGAGAAGCCTTGCTTGTTTTTTCCTGATTTGTAGACCTTCTCACAACTTTGTCTTTTGCTGTGAACTAGTATATGTTTCTTATGTTCTATGAATCATTGAGATGTGTAAAATTGCTTAACAATGCTTTTCAAGTTTTTTATGAAGACGAATTTAATGTGAGTGTTCCACATGAGCGCTGGACTAGCGTGTGAACGTTTGGAATTTATTACATTGTGGCCTCAGTTAACTGCATGAACCACTATAACAAGATACATAGTTCCTTATATGCCAGACAGTAGATTGTTGATTGTTAGTTGGTCGATAGCCTAGTTTCGAAGCAAGCTGAGCCAATGTGCCGTGTTTTTCACAACTACTTACAAGTGCGGTAGCACCAACAGTGTTTACAAGTACCTATGTATACGTCGGTGCACAGTTCTCGAACGAGTGCTCTATTTCGTCAAAACATACACTGCTCGTATGATAAAACCGTGACAACTTATGTCTTACCATGCCATATTCATGAAAAAACTAGTGAGGACGCATCTGGTTCGGCAACAATTACGATGGTTCTCACATGATTCACGGGCACACAAAAGTAGCAACAGTTCCCATAGACGGATTCAAGCAGAGTACTGGCCCTAGAGGGGTCGATAATAGGCAAGGTTCGGATAATTAGACACAATCCAAACTACTATTAAACACTAGCTGGGGAAACTATTTCATGCCTCGATCTAATTTGGGCTGGACACTGGACGGACCTTGCCATGAACATCATCGAGGACGTCCCGCAGCAGCTCAATCCTATGAACCTTCATGAAGACAACCTCGTGATCTTGCCACTGATAAACTTGTTTGTGGAGGCACGACACGTCATCTTCCCGCGTAAGCTTGACAAGAACAGTATGCCTCACAAACGGAGGAGTAGATTTGAACTTCTTGTGCTTCAGTACACCCTGGACAACACTCCTGACAATAGTGAGGCTGGAATACAACTCTTCATTGGTATAACCACAAATGGTTTCCAGGATCCAACAACCGAAGAACTCTCTTTTCCCAGTGCGTATATTCAGGTCATCCGCCTCATAGCGAGTGACATGTACAACCACACAATCCTTGTCTGCATCAGGGCTCTAATTGAAATAGAAACAAATTCTGAATTACTTTTCAGTATAAGAAACACAAGTTATTTAAACCACTATGTATAGCATGGTATCGAAGCTAATAAAATTTTGCATTATTAATCACCACATGCTTAGATGAAAAACCACAATAGAGATCGGCAAAGAAGAAAATCACCTTGGGTAGCTCAGCGGGGGGGGGGAGGGGGGGACACATCCTCGAAGGGGGGAAATTGCCCCTGCAGTGCCACGGGGGCTGTAACCTCAAACGGGGCGTTGACCGTCTCAGTAGTGGCCGTGAGCGTATCTGGGGTCGGCTCGGTTGCTGCCTCCATCTATTTGGAGCTCTCTGTCTCATGGGGATCAGCCTCCCGTGTTTGTTCCAATATCGGCAGATCTTTGCCTGGTTCTCCTTGGTCCATTATGAAACTGACGAATACTAGTAGGCCACTGAAAGGAAAACACAATCGTAATGACAATGAAACAAAAAAAGAGTGAGGATCGGTTACTACTTTGCAAAAGTTCTTTTTTTCTGAAGAAAATATACCAACATCATGGATCTGCTTACCTTCCCTTTGTTGGGAGAGAAGAACAGTGGCAGATGCGAGTGTTTCCTTTCTTGAAGACGGTGAGGGAGAAGGGGATTGAGCGAAGAGTGAAATGATGGTTTCTTCGTTCGTCAAACTTAGACTGTGGGGAAGTGGGGTTTTGCGCTACGACCGGGGTGACTCTCCGCCTGCATACTGCCTTCTAATTTGGTGGATGGCATTTGGGCCTGCGCGCTGCATGGCCCGCATGTCGGTGAACAGAAGTATAACGACATTCAGTAGAGGGAGACGTTTCTGTTGGGGAACGTAGCAGAAATTAACAAATTTCCTACGAGTCACCAATATCTATCTATTGAGAGACTAGCAATGAGAGAGAGGGGAGTGCATCTATATACCCTTGTAGATCGCTAAGCGGAAGCGTTACAAGAACGCGGATGAAGGAGTCAAACTCGTAGCGATTCAGATCGCGGTTGATTCCGATCTAAGCGCCAAACAAAGGCGCCTCCGCGTTCAACACACGTGCAGCCCGATGACGTCTCCCGTGCCTTGATCCATCAAGGGGAGAGGGAGAGGTTGGGGAAGACTCCCTCCAGCAGCAGCACGACGGCGTGGTGGTGGTGGAGGAGCATGGCACTCCAGCAGGGCTTCGCCAAGCACTGCAAGAGACGAGGACGGAGAGAGGTAGGGTTGCGCCTTGGGAGAGAGAGACTCATGTGTTGGGAAGCCCCAAAACCTCCACTATATATAGGGGGAAGGGCGAGGGGGAGGCGCCCTTGGGTTTCCCCTAGGGGGGCGGCGGCCAGGGCAGATGGGATCTTCCCTTTGGGTGACTTGGCCCCCAAGCCAGGAGGTGGGACCCCTAGATGGGGTGCCCCAAACCCCCTGGTCACGTGGGAATAGGTGAGGGGGGTGCACATCCCCTTAGTGGGCTGGTTTTCCCCCTCCCCTTGGCCCATGAAGCCCCCCAACACTTGTCGGGGCTCCTGAAACACATTTCGGTCATGCTGGTCATCACCGGTACCTCCAAAACACTTCCGAACTCCAAAACCCTTCGTCCAATATACCAATCTTCACCTCCGTACCATTCCGGGACTCATCGCGACGTCCGATATCTCATCCGGGACACCGAACAAGATTCGGTAACCGCGTACATACCTTCCCTATAACCCTAGCGTCATCGAACCTTAAGTGTGTAGACCCTACAGGTTCGGGAACCATGCAGACATGACCGAGACAACTCTCCGGCCAATAACCAACAGCAGGATATGGATACCCATGTTGGCTCCCACATGTTCCACGATGATCTCATCAGATGAACCATGATGTCAAGGATTCAATCAATCCCATATACAATTCCCTTTGTCTACCGGTATATTACTTGCCCGAGATTCGATCGTCGGTATGCTGATACCTTGTTCAATCTCATTACCGGCAAGTCTCTTTACTCGTACCGTAACACATCATCCTGTGATCAACTCCTTGATCACATTGTGAACATTATGATGTTGTCCTACTGAGTGGGCCCAGAGATACCACTCTGTCACACGGAGTGACAAATCCCAGTCTCGATTCGCGCCAACCCAACAGACACTTTCGGAGATACCCGTCGTGCACCTTTATAGCCACCCAGTTACGTTGAGACGTTTGGTACACCCAAAGCATTCCTACGGTATCCTGGAGTTGCACAATCTCATGGTCTAAGGAAAAGATACTTGACATTTAGAAAAGCTTTAGCATACGAACTACACGATCTTGTGCTAGGCTTAGGATTGGGTCTTGTCCATCACATCATTCTCCTAATGATGTGATCCCGTTATCAATGACATCCAATGTCAATGGTCAGGAAACCATGACCATCTGTTGATCAACGAGCTAGTCAACTAGAGGCTTACTAGGGACATGTTGTGGTCTATGTATTCACACATGTATTGCGGTTTCCGGTCAATACAATTATAGCATGAATGATAGACAATTACCATGAACTAGGAAATACAATAATAACCATTTTATTATTGCCTCTAGGGCATATTTCCAACAGTCTCCCACTTGCACTAGAGTCAATAATCTAGTTCACATAACTATGTGATTATAATGAATCAACACCCATGGGGTTTGATCATATCTCGCTTGTGAGAGAGGTTATTAGTCAATGGATCTGAACCTTTCAGATCCGTGTGTGCTGTGCAAATCTCTATGTCATCTCCTAGATGCAGCTACCACGCTCTATCCGGAGCTATTCCAAATAACTGTTCTACTATACGAATCCGGTTTACTACTCAGAATAATCCGAATTAGTGTCAAAGTTTGCATTGGTGTAACCCTTTACGACGAACTCTTTTACCACCTCCATAATCGAGAAAATTCCTTAGTCCATAGTTACTAAGGATAAGTTTGACCGCTGTCCTGTGATTCATTCTTGGATCACTCTTGTACCCCTTGACTGACTCATGGCAAGGCACACTTCCGGTGCGGTACACATCATAGCATACTATAGAGCCTACGTCTGAAGCATACGGGACGGCCTTCGTCCTTTCTCTCTCTTCTGACGTGGTCATGTCTTGAGTCTTACTCAATATTCACACCTTATAACACAGCCAAGAACTCCTTCTTTGCAGATCTATTTTGAACTCCTTCAAAATCTTGTCACGATATGTATTTAATTTGAAAGTACTATTAAGCGTTTTGATCTATCCTTATAGATCTTGATGCTCAATGTTCAAGTAGCTTAATCCAGGTTTTCCATTGAAAAACACTTTTCAAATAACCCTATATGCTTTCCAGAAATTATACATCATTCTCGATCAACAATATGTCAACAACATATACTCATCAGAAATTGTATAGTGCTCCCACTCACTTCTTTGGAAATACAAGTTTCTCATAAACTTTGTATAAACCCAAAATCTTTGATCATCTCATCAAAGCATATATTCCACCTCCGAGATGCTTAATCTAGTCCCTAGAAGGATTGTTGGAGCTTTGCACACTTGTTAGCATCTTTCAGGATTGACAAAACCTTATGGTTGTATCACATACAACCTTTCCTCAAGAATATCGTCGAGGAAACAATGTTTTGACATCCTATCTGCAAGATTTCATAAATCATGCAGTAATTGCTAATATAATTCCAACAGACTCTTAGCATCGCTACGAATTAGAAAGTCTCATCGCAGTCAACTCCTTGAACTTGTCGGAAAAACATCTTAACGACAAGTTGAGCTTTCTTAATGGTGATACTTACCATCATTGTCCGTCTTTATTTTAAAATCCATTTGTACCCAACAGCCTTACGACCATCAAGTAGTTCTTCCAAAGTCTATACTTTGTTTACATACATGGATCCTCTCTCGGATTTTATGGCCTCGAGCCATTCGTCAGAGTTCGGGCCCACCATCGCTTCTTCATAGCTCACAGGTTCATTGTTGTCTAGCAACATGACCTCCAAGACAGGATTACATACCACTCTGAAGCAGTACGCATCCTTGTCGACCTACGAGGTTTGGTAGTGACTTGATCCGAAGTTTCATGATCACTATCATAACCTTCTACTTCAATTGGTGTAGGTGCCACAGGAACAACTTCCTGTGCCCTGCTACACACTAGTTGAAGTGATGGTTCAACAACCTCATCAAGTCTCCACCATCCTCCCACTCAATTCTTTCAAGAGAAACCTTTCCTCGAGAAAGGACCCGTTTCTAGAAAAAATCACTTTTGCTTCTGGATCTGAAATATGAGGTATACCCAACTATTTTGGGTGTCCTATGAAGATGTATTTATCCGCTTTGGGTTCGAGCTTATCAGGATGAAACTTTTTCACATAAGCGTCGCAGCCCCAAACTTTCAAGAAGCGATAGCTTAAGTTTCTCTAAGCCATAGTTCATACGCTGTCATCTCAGCGGAATTACGTGGTGCCCTATTTAAAGTGAATGTGGTTGTCTCTAATGCTTGACCCATAAACGATAGTGGTAATTCTATAAGAGACATCATGGCATGCCCCATATCCAATAGGGTGCATATATGATGTTCGGACACACCATCACACTATGGTGTTCCAGGCGGTATTAGTAGTAAAACAATTTCCACAATGTTTTAATTTTGTACCAAACAGGTAACTCAGATATTCATTTCTATGATCATATCGTAGACATTTTATCCTCTTGTCATGAAGATCTTCAACTTCACTCTGAAATTACTTGAACCTTTCAATAATTCAGACTTGTGTTTCATTAAGTAAATATACAACATCTACTCAAATCATTTGTGAAGTAAGAACATAATGATATCCATTGTGCGCCTCAGCACTCATTGGACTGCACACATCAAAATGTATTACTTCCAACAAGTTGCTTTCTTGTTCCATCTTACTGAAAACGAGGCTTTTCAGTCATCTTGCCCATGTGGTATGATTTGCATGTCTCAAGTGATTCAAAATCAAGTGAGTCCAAACGATCCATCTGCATGGAGATTCTCCATGCGTACATACCAATAGACATGGTTCGCATGTATTAAAATTTTCAAAGAACGAGTGAGTCCAAAGATCCATCAACATGGAGCTTCTTCATGCGTTTTATACCAATATGACTTACATGGCAATGCCACAAGCAGGTGATACTATCATTACTATCTTATATCTTTTGGCATGAACATGTGTATCACTACGATCGAGATTCAATAAACCATTCATTTTAGGTGCAACACCATTGAAGGTATTATTCAAATAAACAGAGTAACCATTATTCTTCTTAAATGAATAAATGTATTGCGATAGACATAATCCAATCATGTCTATGCTCAACGCAAACACCAAATAACAATTATTTAGGTTTAACACCAATCTCGATGGTAGAGGGAGCAGGAGATGCTTGATCACATCAACCTTGGAAACACCTCCAACACATATCGTCATCTCACCTTTAGCTAGTCTCCGTTTATTCCACAACTTTTATTTCGAGTTACCAACACTTAGCAACCAAACCGGTATCTAATACCATGGTGCTACTAGGAGTACAAGTGAAGTACACATTTAGTATAATGTATATCCAATATACTTCTGTCAACCCTGCCAGCCTTCTCATCTACCAAGTATCTAGGGTAGTTATGCTTCAGTGACCGTTCCCTCATTACAAAAGCACTTAGTCTCGGGTTTGGGTTCAACCTTGGGTTTCTTCACTAGAGCAGCAACCGATTTGCCATTTCATGAAGTATCCCTCCTTGCCCTTCTAGAAACTATTGGTTTCACTAACCATCAACAATTGATGCTCCTTCTTGATTTCTACTTTCGCGGTGTCAAACATCGCGAATAATTCAAGGATCATCATATCTATACCTGATATGTTATAGTTCATCACGAAGCTCTAGAAGCTTGGTGGCAATGACTTTAGAGAAACATCAGTATCTCATCTGGTAGATTAACTCCCACTCGATTCAAATGATTGTTGTACTCGGACAATCTGAGCACAAGCTCAACGATTGAGCTTTTCTCCCTTAGTTTGCAGGCTAAGAAACTCGTCGGAGGTCTTATACCTCTTGACGTGGGCACGAGCCTGAAATCCCAATTTCAGCCCTCGAAACATCTCATATGTTCCGCGACATTTCGAAATCGTCTTCGGTGCCTCAATTCTAAACCGTTTAACATTACCGAACTATCACGTACTTATCAAAACGTGTATGTCAGATGTTCGGAACATCCACAGATGACGTTCGAGGTTCAGCACACCGAGCGGTGCATTAAGGACATAAGCCTTCTACGCAGCAATGAGGACAATCCTCAGTTTACGGACCCAGTCCACATAATTGCTACTATCAACTTTCAACTATATTTTCTCTAGGAACATATCTAAATAGTAGAACTAAAACTCAAGCTTATGACATAATTTGTAAAGACCTTTTTGACTATGTTCATGATAATTAAGTTCATCTAATCACTTTATTTGATGAACTCCCACTCAGATAGACATCCCTCTAGTCATCTAAGTGATACATGATCTGAGTCAACTAGGACGTGTACGACCATCACGTGAGACGGACTAGTCATCATCGCTGAACATCTTCATGTTGATCGTATCTACTATACAACTCATGTTCGACCTTCGGTCTCTTGTGTTCCGAGGCCATGTATGTACATGCTAGGCTCGTCAAGTCAACTTAAGTGTTTCGCGTGTTTAAATCTGGCTTACACCCGTTGTATGTGAACGTTAGAATCTATCACACCCGATCATCATGTGGTGCTTCGAAGCAACGATCTTTCGCAACGGTGCATAGTTAGGCGGTACACTTTCTTGAAATTATTATGAGGGATAATCTTATTCACTACCGTCGTTCTAAGCAAATAAGATGCATAAACATGATAAACATCACATGCAATCAAATAGTGACATGATATGGCCAATATCACTTTGCTCATTTTGATCTCCATCTTTGGGGCTCCTTGATCATCATCGTCACCGACATGACACCATGATCTCCATCATCATGATCTCCATCATCGTGTCTACATGAAGTTGTCTCGCCAAATATTACTTCTACAACTATGGCTAACATTTTAGCAATGAAGTAAAGTAATTACATGGCGTTATTCAGTGACACGCAGGTCGTACAATAAATAAAGACAACTCCTATGGCTCCTGCCGGTTGTCATACTCGTCGACATGCAAGTCGTGATTCCTATTACAAGAATGTGATCAATCTCATACATCACATATATTTCATTCATCACATCCTTTTTGGTCATATCACATCACGCGGCATATGCTGCAAAAACAAGTTAGACATCTTCTAATTTGTTGTTACAAGTTTTTACGTGGCTGCTATAGGTTTCTAGCAAGAATGTTTCTTACCTACGCCAAAACCACAACGTGATATGCCAATTGCTATTTACCCTTCATAAGGACCCTTTTCATCGAATCCGATCCGACTACAGTGGGAGAGACATGCACCCGCTAGCCACCTTATGCAACAAGTGCATGTTAGTCGGTGGAACCTGTCTCACGTAAGTGTACGTGTAAGGTCGGTCCGGGCCGCTTCATCCCACAATACCATTGAAACAAGATAGGACTAGTAACGGTAAGCATACTGAACAAAATCAACGCCCACAACAACTTGTGTTCTACTCGTGCATAGAATCTACGCAATAGACCTAGCTCATCATGCCACTGTTGGGGAACGTAGCAGAAATTCAAAATTTTCCGACGAGTCACCAAGATCTATCTATGGAGAGACTAGCAACGAGAGAGAGGGGAGTGCATCTACATACCCTTGTAGATCACTAAGCGGAAGCGTTACAAGAACGCGGATGAAGGAGTCGTACTCGTAGCGATTCAGACCGCGGTTGATTCCGATCTAAGCGCCAAACAACGGCGCATCCGCGTTATACACACGTGCAGCCCGATGACGTCTCCTGTGCCTTGATCCAGCAAGGGGAGAGGGAGAGGTTGGGGAAGACTCCGTCCAGCGGCAGCACAACGGCGTGGTGGTGGTGGAGGAGTGTGGCACTCCAACAGGGCTTCGCCAAGCACCGCAAGAGACGAGGAGGGAGAGAGGTAGGGCTGCGCCTTGGGAGAGAGATACTCATGTGTTGGGCAGCCCCCAAACCTCCACTATATATAGGGGGAAGGGAGAGGGGGAGGCGCCCTAGGGTTTCCCCTAGGGGGGGCGGCGGCCAGGGCAGATGGGATCTTCCCTTTGGGTGACTTCGCCCCCAAGCCAGGAGGTGGGAACCCTACATGGGGCGCCCCGAACCCCCTGGTCACGTGAGAATAGGTGAGGGGGTGCACAGCCCCTTAGTGGGCTGGTTTGCCCCCTCCACTTGGCCCGTGAAGCCCCCCAACACTTGCCGGGTCTCCTGAAACACCTTTCGATCATGCTGGTCATCACCCGGTACCTCCGGAACACTTCCAGACTCCAAAACTCTTCGTCCAATATATCAATCTTCACCTCCGGACAATTCTGGGACTCATCGTGACGTACGGGATCTCATCTAGTACTCCGAACAACATTCGGTAACCGTGTACATACCTTCCCTATAACCCTGGATTCATCGAACCTTAAGTGTGTAGACCCTACGGGTTCGGGAACCATGCAGACATGACCGAGACAACTCTCCAGCCAATAACCAACAGCAGGATCTAGATACCCATGTTGGCTCCCACATGTTCCACGACGATCTCATTGGATGAACCACAATGTCAAGGATTCAATCAATCCCGTATACAATTCCCTTTGTCTACCGGTATAGTACTTGCCCGAGATTCGATCGTCGGTATGCCGATACCTTGTTCAATCTCGTTACCGGCAAGTCTCTTTACTCGTACCGTAACACATCATCCCATGATCAACTCCTTGATAACATTGTCAACATTCTGATGATGTCCTACCAAGTGGGCCCAGAGATACCTCTCCGTCACACGGAATGACAAATCCCAGTCTCGATTCGTGCCAACCCAACAGACACTTTCGGAGATACCCGTAGTGCACCTTTATAGCGACCCAGTTACGTTGTGACATTTGGTACACCCAAAGTATTCCTACGGTATCCGGGAGTTGCACAATCTCATGGTCTAAGGAAAAGATACTTGACATTTAGAAAAGCTTTAGCATATGAACTACACGATCTTGTGCTAGGCTTAGGATTGGGTCTTGTCCATCACATTGTTCTCCTAATGATGTGATCCCGTTATCATTTACATCCAATGTCCATGGTCAGGAAACCATGACCATCTGTTGATCAACGAGCTAGTCAACTAGAGGCTTACTAGGGACATGTTGTGGTCTATGTATTCACATATGTATTGCGGTTTCCGGTCAATACAATTATAGCATGAGTAATAGACAATTATCATGAACAAGGAAATACAATAATAACCATTTTATTATTGCTTCTAGGGCATATTTCCAACAGTTTCAATGACCTAGGAGGAGCTAGAAGCGGTAGAGTGTCTCCACTGTACTAGTAGTAATTGTTTTTCTAGGTAGCTGTAGAGTGTCTCCACTGTACTAGTAGTAATTGTTTCTCTGGGCCCAAGACAAAACAGCCCATCCACAATAGTAAATAGTAAAATCAATTCAAAAGCCCATATATTTACTGAATGAGAGGTGCTACCCACACCTAGCACACCGCCCACCCCCCCCAAAAAAAAACGTAGGTGCTCTTCTTCGTCCTCGCTCCCACCCACCTCACATCAGCTCGCTCCACTCGTACCCCCAAATTCCTCACCTCACTCCTACAGAAAACCCCAGCTCCCATTCTTCCTCACTCCTATATAAAACCCCCAGCTCCCCTTCTTCTTTGATCGCACTATAACCAGGCTCGTCATTCGTTACTCTGCTTAAATCCGTAAGCGCCACGCGACGCCCTCGAGGAAAATGGAGCCGGCTGACCCCAACGCCAAGAAGATGAGGCTCCTGCCAGCGGCGACGCCTGTTGTAGACCCCACAACCGGCAGCACGGGGAGAAGCAGCGACCTCGAGCCCATCGGATCCCAAGAACCAGAAGAATCTCGGGTGGACCGCATCAGCGATCTCCCTGACGCCGTCCTTGCGGAGATCATCTCGCTTCTCCCCACCAAGGATTGCTGCCGCACCCAAGTCCTCTCAATTCGGTGGCGCCCTCTATGGCGCACCATGCCCCTTAATCTCGACTGTCGTCAGCTATCTCTCTTCAATGATTTTGAAATCCAAAGAGCCATCATCTCCTCCCACCAGGGATCCGTTCAAAGCCTCTGCATCCCGTCATGCTACCTGAGCAAGCATACCATGCCCTGCACGGTGGACGCCTGGGTGAAATCCCCTAAATTCACAGAACTACAACTGCTTGAGTTATACTATTCCCCTTGAAATCACATACCACATACTGAACGCCACAAACTTGTGCCCTCAGCACTGATGTCCATCTCGCGGTTTTCCTCCTCTCTCGACACCGCCACCTTTGCGCTATGCTACCTACCAGACAATCTGGTACTAAACCTTTGACTCCCATTTCTCAAGAAGCTTTCACTTGTGCGGGTTCGTATATCGGAAGCCTCAATGCACAACATCATCCACTCCAATTGCCCTGCGCTGGAGTTCTTGGTGCTTGTTTTCACAGTTAGAATCGGTTGTCTCCAAATAAAGTCGCCTAACCTTGTAAGAATTGGAATTTATTTTGACGGAAGGCAGCTCATCATCCAAGATGCCCCTTCACTTCAAAGGTTGATCCTTGATTCTAGTTATTCACCATTGCAAATAACCGTCCTCTCTACGCCTAAACTGGAGACCTTGGGTGTAATACATGATCTCTGTGCTCATTTCAATATGGTGTTTGGCTCCACAGTTCTTCAGGTACTTTATATTATCATCTACACTTGTAACCATAAGCTGCATTTTAAATTTTTGCGCATAAGTTATATATCATCTTGGAGTAGACATTTTGTACTAATATTATGTTCTATGCTCAATGAAGATTTCTCCATGGATGGCCTATCAATGGTGCTAGATTCTGTATCCAAATGAATAGTTTTGATCTGAACAAGATGATTGTCTTGCTGCAATGCTTTCCATGTCTGGAGAAGTTGTATATAAAGGTGATAATTTCACGCACATTGGAAGCCCGCATATAGTGTACTAGAATTAACCGTTCAGTTGTTGCTCTTTCGGCACTCTTCTTTTAGACCTTAACTATTTTCAATCTTCATGTCTATTTAGGCAACAGGACGGGGTAAGAAAGTTATAACCAATCGGTGGATCCGTAAGCATCGGGATTTTCTCACTTCTCATGAGATTCGATTGAAGACAATAACGCTAGAACGATATGTAGCCAACCATGCAAACACTAGATTTGTCACATTCTTCCTCCTGAATGCGAGGTTACTATTGTCCATCAGGCTTAAGTTTATCAGCAGCATGGTTTTGACGGATGGGTATGTCGAAGAGCAAAAAAAAGGAGTTTCAGGTGGGCAAAAGAGCTTTTGAACGTGTCGGGCCTCTATTTACAACATATTGTGGTCATAATCTAGTAAATTTTACGACCCATGATGTTCATTCTATGGACCTCACCGATCCATTTGACTGTGTCTGCCGAAAACAGTGCTGGAGTTAGATGTTGTTGCCCTTTTTAATCTGGGTTTTTTAGTTAACCTGATGAACAATTAACCCTCGTGCTTTTTGTTAAGCTGGAATTAGATGTTCCTGCCCATTTTAACTCGGCTGTGATTGTCATATTTTCTTTGAAACAAGGCAAATGGCTTACCATTCATTTAATTTAGAGTGAAATATTGTAACGAATCCCAACCAAGGGAAATAACATCACTCTCGCTGGCTTCTTGAGCTCACTGTGCATTACAGAAGCCAAGTGATTAGCCCCGACTAGCACCCACAATCTTATTTCAAACTAGCACATCAAATGGGCTGTAAAATTTGGGACCCACGAGGAAAGGCTGCATGACCATGACAGATTTGGATTCTGACATTTGGGACCCGCGAGGAAATAGACTATCCAAGGTGGTGTCGACTTACTAGCAAGTTAACAAACGGTTGGATTGACACCCAACATTATCATGTCTTCTTCTTCCTCCAGCCGCCCAAACCAAACCACCCTGTCGGCTCCGTCTGCTCCCGCCTCCCATGGCTGGATGCGCCTCCGCCGCCCTACCGTATGTACCCTCCAACGTTGGCCAGTCCCTCCCTCTATTCCCCCACACGTCCTGTTATTCTTCGGCGACGTCAGCCCCAACACGCACCCGCGCCCGAACCAGTCAATACTCGTACTCCCCTCCGCCTGCGACTGGACCGGCGCATCTTCCATGGCTCATGTTCGTTCTGTCCGAGGCCTCACCGTCGTCCTCCGCCTTGTGGCCTTGGTTCGCTGGCCGTGCGCGGTGCGCCTCCCTCTTGCGTTGTCAACATCATCAACACCCGAGAGGAACAAGGAGATGACTACATGTGGAGAGGATGACAGTAGGGACCCACCAGCGCCATGGCAGTATGCAAGCAAGTGCCTCTATATTACAAGCCCAAAAATATGGTTCCTCCTAATGGTTGGACATCTGGGCTCACACCGTTGTCAACGTAGTCAATAAACGAGAGAATTACACTACGAGCGGCTGACACTAGGGACCCAGCAGGTCGCGCATTTTTTTAGGAACAAGCAATTGTTATTTACACTAGTTTTAGCGACAGATCAGGGTAACAACGGGGCTGTGCGGGGGCTGTGGCCCGTCTAGCCAGGGTTTTATTTATGTTTACCATGTCATGAGCCCAGTTGTGTTTTTTTCTTGCTCAAAATGGCTAACCCAGTTCTGATTTTTTTAAAGAAATACCCAAACAAGGCCTACTTGCTTTATCGGCGCTGCTGGGCTGCAAATCTTTCAAGGCAAGGAGAGTTTCATTTGGTTTGCCCAAAAACAGGTTGTACATTTTTAAAACACATCAAACCGGGAATTAATTTCAATTTTTTTTCATTACAAGATTTTAAATTCCATAGATTTTTATGCATGGACTATTGTTTGGATTTTATATTTATATAAATTATTTTTCAAAATAGTTTGAAGGTGAATCGATATTTCTAGATTAAAAAATACTTGACCGCACCGAAATATGCAAAATTTCATATAATTTTTAATCATGGCCACAATATGGGGTGTAATGATAACAAAAAGAAGATGGGCTCCAAAAAAATTCTAAAGAATTGGCAAATGGGTTGTACATTATTAGAAATAATGGCTGATGGGTTGTATGTTGTTTTCCACAGATTTGAGGCTGACTTGTGCGCCTACTATAGGGTGACGCGTATGCTTTCATAAAAAAAAGGTTGACGCACACGCAACGCCCTGTCAACTTAGTCAACACACGAGAGCAGTGACTATGGATGTCCATCCAACGGTTGTCGTGCTTCTTCAATCTCTGCTCTTCATGCTCCAGCCGCTCAAACAAGCGCCGGAGGGACTACCTGCTCCCTCGTACTCCCATCGCTGGCCTAGACATCCCTCTACTCACCCACATGTGCTGTTATTCTCCGGGGACGGTAGACAAACCAGTAAACCCTCGTACTCCTCCGCGTGGGAAACAACTGTCGAGTATTCTCTGGCTCCATGCCATTCCCTTCCTAGGCCTCACCGTCGTGCACCGCCCTGGTGCTCTCGGCGTGACCTGGTCAACATGGTCAATGAACGACATCCATCAGAAGTGGACTATACGTGGAGAGGCTGACAGCTGGGTCCACGGCCGCACGCAAGGAAATGCCTCCTTATTACGCGCGAAATAATGATTCCTCCACCTGACAGCTAGGACCCACATGAAGGGCCTCTATATTTCGCAAAAAAAAACGTTCCCCTCGCTGACAGGTCGGACCCACCAGCTATATCTTCGCATGCAAGGAAGTGCCTCCTTATTACACCCAAAAAATGAATACCCCCTACTAGCTGGGACACACCATATTGTTGGGCTGACTTGTGGGCCTACTAAGTTGACGGGGACGGAGGGCTTTGTCAACTTAGTCAATACTCCAGTGACCGTATGATGTCCATCCAATGGCCATAGTGCTTCTTCAACCTATGGTCTTCTTGCTCCAGCCGCCAAAAGCAGCACCGGTCGTTACGCCTTCTCCTGCCTCCCGTGGCCAGCGGTGCTACCGCGGAGGCCTCACCGCCCCCATACTACTCACACCACCGGCCAGGCCATCCCTCCACTCACCCACACCCCTTGTTATTCTGTGGCGACGGCAACCTCACACCGCAGCTGAACCAGTGAACACTCGTACTCCTCTCCGTACGGGAATCCACTGCCGCGTCTTCCCCGGCTCCGCGTCGTCCCCTTCCTAGGCATCGCCATCGTCCACCGCCGTGGTGCTCTCGGTGTAGCGTGGTCAATGTGGTCAACGACCGACTTCCATCGGAAGAGTACTGTACGTGGAGAGGCTGACAGTTGGGTCCATGGCAGCAGCAAGGAAGTGCCTCCTTATTACACGGAAAATAATTATTCCTCCACCTGACAGCGGGGACCCACCAAACGTGCCACTAGTATTTTGCGAAAAAACGTTTCCCCCTGACTGCTGGGATCCGCCGAACAGGCCACCATATTTCGCGAATAAACGTTCCCCCCGCTATCAGCTCAAACCCACCGGAAGTGCCTCCTTATTACGCACAAAAAAATCAATACTCCCCCAGCTAGCTGGGACCCACCTTGGTGGGAGGCTGACTTGTGGGACTACTAAGTTGATGGGGACGAAGGGCTTTTTCAACTTAGTCAATATGAACGATACTAGCTCTAGTGACCGTACGATCTCCATCCGACGACCGTAGTGTTTCTTCAACCTCTGGTGTTCTTGCTCCAGCCTCCCAAAGCAGCACCGGTCGTGACGCATGCACCTGCCTCCCGTGGCCGGTTGTGCTACCATGGAGGCCTCACCGCCCCTACTATTCCCACAGCTGGCCAGGCCCTCCGGCAATGGCAGCCTGATATGTCTCCAACGTATCTATAATTTTTGATTGTTCCATGCTATTATATTACCTGTTTTGTATGTCTATGGGCTTTATTCTACACAATTATATCATTTTTGGGACTAACCAACTAACCGAAGGCCCAGCCCGTATTGCTGTCTTCTGCCTATTTCAGTATTTCGACGAAAAGGAATATCAAACAGAGTCCAAACGGAATGAAACCTTCGGGAGCGTGATTTTTGGAACGAACGCGATCCAGAGGACTTGGAGTGCAAGTCAAGAAGCAGCCGAGGCGCCCCCCTGTCTCGTGGGCCCTTTGGGCGGCCACCAACATACTTCTTCCTCCTATATAAGCCTACATACCCCGAAAACATCCAGGGAGCCACCGAAGAAATATTTCCACCACTGTAACCTTCTGTATCCGCAATATCCCATCTTGGAGCCGTCGTCGGCGTTCTGTCGGAGGGGGAATCCACCACAGAGGGCTTCTACATCAACACCATAGCCCCTCCAATGAGTTGTGAGTAGTTTACCACAGACCTTCGGGTCCATAGTTATTAGCTAGTTGGCTTCTTCTCTCTTTTTGGATCTCAATACAATGATATCCCCCTCTCTTCTGGAGATCTATTCGATGTAATCTTCTTTTGCGGTGTGTTTGTCGAGATCCGATGAATTGTGGGTTTATGAGCAAGTTTATCTATGAATAATATTTGAATCTTCTCTGAATTTTTTATGTATGATTTGCGTTATCTTTGCAAGTCTCTTCGAATTATCGGTTTGGTTTGGCCTACTAGATTGATCTTTCTTGCGATGGGAGAAGTGCTTAGCTTTGGGTTCAATCTTGCGGTGTTCTTACCTAGTGACTGAAAGGGTTGCAAGATATGTAATGTATTGTTGCCATCGAGGATAAAAAGATGAGGTTTATATCATATTGCTTGAGTTTATCCCTCTACATCATGTCATCTTTCTTAATGCATTACTCTGTTCTTATGAACTTAATACTCTAGATGCATTCTGGATAGCGGTCGATGTGTGGAGTAATAGTAGTAGATGCAGGCAGGAGTCAGTGTAATTGTTGCGGACGGGATGCCTATATACATGATCATGCCTAGATAACATCATAATTATTCGCTTTCCTATCAATTGCTCGACAATAATTTGTTCACCCACCGTAATACTTATGCTATCTTGAGAGAAGCCACCAGTGAAACCTATGGCCCCCGGGTCTATCTTTTATCATATAACATTTTAATCTAGTTTTACTTGCATCTTTATTTTCTGCATCTATATTACAAAATACCAAAAAGATATTTATCTTATCATATTATCTCTATCAGATCTCACTTTCGCAAGTGGCCGTGAAGGGATTGACAACCTCTTTATCGCGTTGGTTGCGAGTTCTTTGTTTGTTTGTGTAGGTTCGTGGGACTTGTGAGGAGCCTCCTACTGGATTGATACCTTGGTTCTCAAAAACTGAGGGAAATACTTACGCTATTGTGCTGCATCACCCTTTCCTCTTCAATGAAAACAAACGCAATCTCAAGACGTAGCAAAAAGTATTTCTGGCGCCGTTGTCGGGGAGGTCTTCGCTCAAGTCAAGACATACCAAGTACCCATCACAAACTCATCTCCCTCGCATTTACATTATTTGCCATTTGCCTCTCGTTTTCCTCTCCCCCACTTCACCCTTGTCGTTTTATTCGCCCTCTCTTTCCCAATCTCCTCTCTTTTCCGCTTGCCTTCTTCTTCCTCTCTCTTTCACTTGCCTTTTTCTATTTGCTTGTGTGTTAGATCGTTTACCTCGCCGTTATGGCTAGTCCTCCTATCCTTGTTATTACTCCTGAACATGAAATTCTCAATTTTAAGCAAAGGGAGGGAGAAAATTTAAAAGATGCTTGGCATAGAATTTACAATGCTCAAAATAAATCCGCTAGGAAGCTTTCTACTTACGTTCTTCTTCACAATTTTTATGTAGGCATTACCCCTTGGAATAGATGTGTTCTTGATACCGTTGATGGAGGGGATTTCTTGAATAGACACACGTTTGAATCTTATAATGCTATGTTAGATTTGTTTTGTCAACCACCTCTTTTGGTTAATGGAACTGTTTCAACTTTGGAACATGTCATGCAACGGCTCGAGATCATTGAAAATAAACTTGGCATTGTTGAGCTAATTGAAAATTTGGATAAAAAGATTCATAATCAAATTACCCAATACAGATCTAGGGGTTGGAGTTACTTTGAAAAATCTTAAAGAAAAGGAACCTATAGTTAATGAAAAATTAGATCTAAATTCTGCAAGAATTGGTAAACTTGAGGATATCATTACTAACTTAGGTTCCGCGTTTTCCTCCACGAAAAACACTCCAAAACCCCATACCAAAACCACCAAGTTTATTTATGTTCCTAAAAATAAGGGTGAATCTTCTAATAAGGGGGAAGCGGATCTTAATTCCATAAGTGACCACCCCAACTGTCTCTCTATCATTAAGGAACCTTCCACTACAAACAAAATTCTTGAATTTTTGCCTAAAGGTTTTATCATCACTAAAAAGGGGGAAACCCTAAAAATCGTAAGTGCTCTATTGATGAATCAAGTGCCAAAGATGGCACTACTTAGATCTATCTTCGCTTTTACGCCTAGCTAGGGGCGTTAAACGATAGTGCTAGCTAGTTGGGAGGCAACCCAATTTTCTTTGTGTTTCTTGTTTTGTTCCTGTTTAGTAATACATTTGCATCTACTTTCTGTTTAGATGTGTTTTCATGTTTTATTTAGTGTTTGTGCCAAGTAGAACTTATAGGATAACCTACGATATGAGTTGATTTGATTCTGCTGAAAAACAGAAACTTTGCACTCACGAGAAAAAAATCAATAAATCACAGAAACGAGATTTTGCATTGATTATTTTTTCTTCTTTTCAATAAACAAATTTTTTACGACTTCCTATTTTGGTAGGATTTTTAATGTTTCAGAAGTTTGCGTTAGTTACAGATTGCTACAGACTATTCTGGTTTTGACAGATTCTGTTTTTCGTGTGCTGTTTGCTTATTTTGATGCATCTATGGCTAGTATGTAAGAGTATGAACCATAGAGAACTTGGAATACAGTAGTTTTAACACCAATATAAATAAAGAATGAGTTCATTACAGTATCTTATGTGGTGGTTTTTTTTTCTTTCACTAACAGAGCTTATGAGATTTCCTGTTGAGTTTTGTGTTGTGAAGTTTTCAAGTTTTGGATAAAGATTTGATGGACTATGGAATAATGGGTGGCAAAAGCCTAAGATTGGGGATGCCCAAGGCACCCCAAGATATTCAAGAATAGCCAAACGAGCCTAATCTTGGGGATGCCCCCGAAAGGCATCCCCTCTTTCGTCTTTGTTCATTGGTAACATTACTTGGAGCTTTATTTTTATTCAACACATGATATGTGTTTTGCTTGGAGCGTCGTGTATTATATTAGTCTTTGATTTTTATTTTACCCCAATCATCCTTGCTGTAACACACCTTTTGGGAGAAGCCTCCTTGATTGAAATTTGTTAGAATACTCTATGTGCTTCACTTATATCTTTTGAGCTAGATAGTTTTTGCTCTAGTGCTTCACTTATATCTTTTAGAGCACGGCGGTGGATTAATTTTGAAGAAATTATTGATCTCTCATGCTTCACTTATATCATTTTGAGAGTCTTTTAGAACATCATGGTATTTTCTATGGTTATAAATTGGTCCTAGAATAATGAGCATCCAAGTTGGGTATAATAATAACTATCATAGGAAGTGAATTGGATGCTATGATCAATTTGATACTTGATAATTGTTTTGATATATGGAGGTAGTGATATTAAAATCATGCTATTTGGGTGATTATGAATTTAAAGAATGCTTGTGTTGAAGTTAGCAAGTCCCGTAGCATGCACGTATGGTTAAAGTTGTGTAACAAATTTGAAGCATGAAGTGTACCTGGCTTGTGCATCCTTATGAGTGGCGGTCGAGGACGAGCAATGGTCTTTTCCTACCAATCTATCCCCCTAGGAGCATGCGTGTAGTGCTTGGTTTTTGATGACTTCTAAATTTTTGCAATAAGTATATGAGTTCTTTTGACTAATGTTGAGTCCATGGATTATACGCGCTTTTACCTTTCCATCATTGCTAGCCTCTTTGGTACCGTGCATTGCCCTTTCTCACCTCGAGAGTTGGTGTAAACTTCACCGGAGTATCCAAACCCCGTGATATGATACACTCTATCACACGTAAACCTCCTTATATCTTCCTCAAAACAGCCACCATACCTACCTATTTATGGCATTTCCATAGCCATTTCGAGATATATTGCATTGCAACTTTCCACCGTTCCGTTCATCATCATCATCATCATGACATACATTACTTTTGTCTTATTGCCATTGCATGATCATGTAGTTGACATCGTATTTGTGGAAAAGCCACCATGCATATTTTTTTATACATGTCACTCTTGATTCATTGCACCATCCCGGTACACTGCCGGAGGCATTCATATAGAGTCATATCTTATTCTAGTTTCGAGTTGTAATTCATGTGTTGTAATCAATAAAAGTGTGATGATCATTATTATTAGAGCATTGCCCAAAAAGAAAAAAAGAAAGGCCAAAATAAAAAAGGAAAGGCCAAAAGAAAAAAGAAAAAAATAAAAAAAAATAAAAATAAAATAAAGGGGCAATGCTACTATCTCTTTTTCCACACTTGTGCTTCAAAGTAGCACCTTGTTCTTCATGTAGTGAGTCTCATATATTGTGCTTCAAAGTAGCACCATGTTTTGATGTAGAGAGTCTCATAGGTTGTCACTTTCATATACTAGTGGGAATTTTTCATTATAGATCTTGGCTTGTATATTCCTACGATGGGCTTCCTCAAATGCCCTAGGTCATCGTGAGCAAGCAAGTTGGATGTACACCCACTAGTTTTCTTTTGTTGAGCTTTCATTCATTTAGAGCTCTAGTGCATCTGTTGCATGGCAATCCCTACTCCTCATGTTGACATCAATTGATGGGCATCTCCATAGCCCGTTGATAATTCCTCGTCAATGGAGACTTTCTCCATTTTTGTCTTCTCCACACAATCCCCAATCATTATTCTATTCCACCCATAGTGCTATATCCATGGCTCGCGCTCATGTATTCTGTGAAGGTTGAAAAGTTTGAGATTATTTAAGTATGAAACGATTGCTTGGCTTGTCATCGGGGGTATAGAAGTTGGGAACATCTTTGTGTGACGAAAATGAAGCATAGCCTAACTATATTATTATGTAGGCATGAACTTTCTTTAGCCATGTTATTTTGAGAAGACATGATTGCTTTTATTAGTATGCTTGAAGTATTGCTATTTCTTTTGTCAATATGAACTTTTATTTTGAGTCACTTGGATATGAACATTCATACCACAATAAACAAAAATTACATTTAGAATTATGCAAGGTAGCATTCCACAACAAAAATTCTGTTTTTATCATTTACCTACTCGACGACGAGCAGGAATTAAGCTTGGGGATGCTTGATACGTCTCCGACGTATCCATAATTTTTGATTGTTCCATGCTATTATATTACCTGTTTTGGATGTTTATGGGCTTTATTTTACACAATTATATCATTTTTAGGACTAACCTACTAACCGGAGGCCCAGCCCGTATTGCTGTTTTTTTGCCTATTTCAGTATTTAGAAGAAAAGGAATATCAAATGGAGTCCAAACAGAATGAAACCTTCGGGAGCGTGATATTTGGAACGAACATGATCCAGAGGACTTGGAGTGCAAGTCAAGAAGCAGCTGAGGCGCCCCCCTGTCTCGTGGGCCCCTAGGGCAGCCACCGACGTACTTCTTCCTCCTATATAAGCCTACATACCCCAAAAACATCCAGGGAGCCACCAAAGAAATATTTCCACCACCGTAACCTTCTGTATCCGTGAGATCCCATCTTGGAACCGTCGTCGGTGTTCTGCCGGAGGGGGAATCCACCACGGAGGGCTTCTACATCAACACCATAGCCCCTCCAATGAGTTGTGAGTAGTTTACCACAGACGTTCTGGTCCATATTTATTAGCTAGTTGGCTTCTTCTCTCTTTTTGGATCTCAATACAATGATCTCCCCCTCTCTTGTGGAGATCTATTCGATGTAATCTCTTTTGGCATTGTGTTTGTCGAGATCCGATGAATTGTGGGTTTATGATCAAGTTTATCTATGAATAAAATTTGAATCTTCTCTGAATTCTTTTATGTATGATTGAGTTATCTTTGCAAGTCTCTTCGAATTATCGGTTTGGTTTGGCCTACTAGATTGATCTTACTTGACATGCGAGAAGTGCTTAGCTTTGGGTTCAATCTTGCGGTGTTCTTACCCAGTGATAGAAAGGGTTGCAAGACACGTATTGTATTGTTGCCATCGAGGATGAAAAGATGGGGTTTATATCATATTGCTTGAGTTTATCCCTCTACATCATGTCATCTTTCTTAATGCGTTATTCTGTTCTTATGAACTTAATACTCTGGATGCATGCTGGATAGCGGTCGATGTGTGGAGTAATAGTAGTAGATGCAGGCAGGAGGCGGTCTACTTGTTGCGGACGTGATGCCTATATACATGATCATGCCTAGATAACATCATAATTATTCGCTTTTCTATCAATTGCTCGACAGTAATTTGTTCACCCACCATAATACTTATGCTATCTTGAGAGAAGCCACTAGTGAAACCTATGGCCCCCGGGTCTATCTTTTATCATATAAGCTTTTAATCTACTTTTATTTCCATCTTTATTTTCTGCATCTATATTATAAAATATCAAAAATATATTTATCTTATCATATTATCTCTATCAGATCTCACTTTTGCAAGTGGCCGTGAAGGGATTGACAACCCCTTTATCATGTTGGGTGCGAGTTCTTGGTTTGTTTGTGTAGGTTCGTGGGACTTGTGAGGAGCCTCCTACTGGATTGGTACCTTGGTTCTCAAAAACTGAGGGAAATACTTATGCTACTGTGTTGCATCACCCTTTCCTCTTCAAGGAAAACCAACGCAAGCTCAAGACGTAGCACAGCCTCACACCGCAGCCGAACCAGTGAACCCTCGTACTCCTCTCCGCGCGAGCTTCCACTGTCGCGTCTTCCCTGGCTCTGCATCATCCCCTTCCTAGGCCTCACCGTCGTCCACCGTCGTGGTGCTCTCCGCACGGCATGGTGAACGTGGTCAAGGAACGACTTCCATCGGAAGAGTACTGTACGTGGAGAGGCTGACAGCTGGGTCCACGACCACAACCTAGTTTTTTTGTGATTTGCCAAGTAAGTCGCTTGAAAGTGCGTTATATCGACTAGAGGGGGGGTGAATAGGCGATTTTTATGAATTCTTCACTAAGGAATTTGCCGGTGAGGAAATTCCTTAGCGAAGAACTACTAGCAGCGGAATAAGTACTCACAAGTAAGCATAACAGGATACAGACATAGTCATCACGATGAAATGAATACAAGCACAGAGTACAGAAAGCATAAACACAGGATAAAACAAGATGAAGACAAATAGACTGAAGAAATTGAACTAAGGAAATTGAGAAAGTCTTCAGTCAAAGTCTTCAAACATAGATATGAACAATCACTCAGCACAATAATGAGGAAATGAAAGAGTTGAGGAAATAGAACCAGTAAGTTTGGTGAAGACAATGATTTGTTAGACCAGCTCCAACTGTTGTCTCAGTTGTACGTCTGGTTGGAGCGGCTGAGTATTTAAACTCGAGGACACACAATCCTGGACACCCAGTCGCTGAGCACGCAGCTCAGGACACCAAGTCCTCACCGTATTCTCCTTGAACTAAGATCACACATCTCGTCCAATCACTCGTGGTAAGTCTTCAGGCGAATTCCAAACCTTCACAGACTTGGTCACTCAGCAATCCACAATTCCTCTTGGATGCTCTAGACCATGACGCCTAACCGTCTGGAAGAAGCACAGTCTTCAAAGGTAACAAGCGTCGGATCCACGCAGGATCAATCTCTTCAGTGATGCTCAATCACTTTGGGTTTGTAGGTGTTTGGGTTTGGGATTTTCCTCACTCGACGATTTTCGCTCAAAGTCCTCGGAGGATGGGTTGCTCTCAAATGACAAGTGTTAGTTTCTCTCGGAGCAGCAAACCAGCTAGTGGTTGTAGGGGGTGGCAATTTATAGCCTAGGGAGCAGCCCGACGTGATAAGACATAAATGCCCTTGTCTGATATGACCGTTAGGTGGATAAGATATTTTGGGACAGCTGGCGCATAGCACAACAACGGTCGGAAATTTGACTATCAAATTCCTCAGGGCTATCATGATCCTCACTGTGTAGGCAATCCGCACTGGCGAATTCCTAACTCCTCAGTCAAAACAAATTCCTCAACGACCAGAAGAACTTCGTCTCTGTCACTGAAGAAATTGACTGAACTGTATGAGATTTCCAAAGGCTTCACTCGAAGGGTTTGGTAGGTGTAGGATTTTGAGTTGAGCATCACATGGAAATGTTTCCTTAGTATTTCCTCGACCCCCTTTAACAGTACGGTGTTTCCTATGACTCAAGAAAGAGAAAAACAAAACTATGAAAACGAAAGTCTTCAAGCTTCATATTCCTTGCATGAACATCAAGTCTTCACGGATACACCAATTTCTTCACTTTCAAAGTCTTCATGAAAGTCTTCAGAAATACCAAAATCTCCAGTCGAAGATATTCATTTTTAGGGGTCGACTTTCCCTGTAAATATCAAACTCCTGATAGACTTATATACCTGTGTACACTCACAAACGCATTAGTCCCTTAACCTATAAGTCTTCAATACACCAAAATCACTAAGAGGCACTAGATGCACTTACAATCTCCCCCTTTTTGGTGATTGATGACAATATAGGTTAAGTTTTCAACGGGGATAAACATATGAAGTGTAAGTACTGATATTGAGGAATTTGATTGCAAGATATAGAAGAACTCCCCCTGAAGATGTGCATAGTGAGGAATTTGCTTTTGAAGCAATGCACACTTGAAGAGTTGAATCATGGAGATCTCCCCCTATATCTTGTAATTCATACACGCATTTGACATAGAATATGAAGAATTTGAAATGCATGATGAAATATGGTGCCTGATGAAATTCAACATGCGTGCAATAATAATGAGTAACAAGCATGCAAAATAACATATCGAGAGTATCAAAGCACAGTGCATCAAAAGTATCAGGGCACCATCGGGTTTAAGATTACAACTCGATCCAATAAAGTTTCAGAAGAACGAGAGTTGTAACTTAGTAGAAAAATGCCCATATAATAGACCCGCTTGAAGACTAACTCAAATTTCACCCCCTTTGTCATCGAATGACCAAAAGGATCAAAACTGAGGACTAACGCCCCTGAAGAATATCAAGTTGATGGAGGAGCGCCAGCGTTGTTGGGGTCGGTTGTTGTAGTAGGGCCTGCCGCAGTGTCATCCAAGTCTTCAATTTCATCAGTTTCGCGTGATGAAGAATAGGAGCTGGCCACTAAGGAAGGAACTTTGACCTTCTTGAATTTCTTCGGTGGAGGTGCAGACCAGTCAAATTCTTCCTTGAGAACCATATTCTTCAGATCTGCAGTGCTGTAGACATGAGATAGAACAGCCCAGGTACAGTTGAAGGTTTCATGGAGGTAGTATTGGTTTTTCTTCACTGCATTGTGTGTTGAGGTCATGTTGTGAAGAATTGAACCAAACTGACGCTTGACCCATTTATGATTGCGATCAACCTTCTAATGAAGACTGAGGAGTAACTCATGATCAGTCATCACCCTGGGAGCTGTGGCTTGAGGATTTTGCTTGGCGGCAGAGTCATGTGTGGCAGAGTCATCATTGGTGGAGTAGGCTGCAGCTTTGCGAAATTGACCATCCAATGGACGAATGCCTTCATCTATCACAGCAGTTTCCTTGCCTTTGTCATCAGCTGAGGAATATGTCCGTTTGAGGACTTCAATCGAGGGCAAGTAGCTGCCATGGTTCAAAGTGTCAGCTTTGTAATTTAGTGAAGCCCTTGTCCTGATGAACCTCATAATCCATGGTGCATAAGGCTTCAGTTCAAAAGGTGACATAGCAATATTCGCCAGAGTCCTGATGAAGAAATCATGGAAGTTGACGGGAACACCATGAATGATATTGAAAAGCATGTTCTTCATGATGCCAACGACCTCTTCATCATTTGAGTCGTGGCCTTTGAAAGGACTCATGGTCTTCGACAGAATGTGATAGACAGTCCGGGGCACATATAGTAATTCCTTGACGAGGAATTTGGTTCGAGGAGCCTACCCTGGCTTCAAAGGCTTCATCAGCACTTGCATGAAATGATTTGAAAGTTCAGGTTCATTGTAGACACAACGAGCACCGTCAAGGGGAGGACTGAGTGGAAGGGCACGAAGCAATTCAGTGGCTGGTGCCTTGTAGTGAGTATTTTCAGACATCCAGTCCAGCACCCATGAATTCACATCTTCAGAGTTTCCTTTGATGTGCAGCATTGCATAGAATTGAATAATAAGTTCTTCATTCCAGTCACAGATGTCAATACAGAAATTTAACATTCCAGCATCGTGAAGAACACTGAGGACTGGCTCGAAGCACGGCAGAGACTCCATGTCTACATGAGGAATATGCTCATGCTCGAAGACTTTATCTTTGTTGAATAGTACTAAGGAATAGAAGTTTGCTTGACTAGCAGTCCAGAAGCGTCTCTTCCTTATGCGAGCAGAGTCATAGGGGTTATAGTCAGTGAAGAACACATGCTCATAGAAGAAATCTTCAGCCTTGAACTTTTGCTTTTTTGAGAATGGATCCGTTGGCTTGGGCACAGGAGTTTCAGTGAGTTGCATCACAACCTCAGGAATCGCAATCTCGGGTTCTTCAGGCTGAGGAATTTCTGGTTCTTCTCTAGTAGCAGGCTGCATGTTCAAGGGTTCAACAACATCAGCTTCTTCAGCACTAGTGTCTGGAATGTCTTCATGCATAGACGAGGTGGGATGAGTTTCTTCAGAGCCCATTTGAACTGTTGGTGCAGGGGACTGAGGTATTTGTTGAAGTGGGGTGAAGAGTGGAGTATTGGGGTGCTGACTTTTCCAAAAGTCATCATTCATCACTGGTGTTGTGCAGCCAATGTCCACGTCTTCATCTTCAATTTCTTCATTGCCAGCATCTTCAGCTGTGAACTGAGGCATTGGCGAGGAAGCAACAGTTGTTGAAGGGATGGCATCCACTTCAATTTCTTCATCAACCTGCTCTGACGAAGTAGCAGATTGATGTTCTTCATTGGATCCGCTTGGGATCACATATTCCTCACCAAAAGGAACAAGGTCCTTTGATGACAGGGTGGAAATTGGAACAACATCAATTGGATTTTCAATAGATCTTGTCAGAGGCTTCATCTTCTTTGGAGCGGAAGATTCTGAAGCACTAGATGATTTCCTTTTCTTCACTGCAGCTCACTCTGCAGCCTTGATCTTCTTCACATCGAATGCACATGGAAGAATTGGAGATGGGGTAGGCGCAGATGGAACTGAGGTTTCTGGTTGAATTTCCTAAGGCGCAACTGATACAGTTGCCCTGACTCCTTCAGTTTCTTCAGGCACACCACTAGTGGATGCCCTGGCAATTTCTTCAGTGGCTGGAATGGAGTCATCAGCCCTGGAACTAGCATTTTCTTCAGCAGCCTGAATGTCATCAGCGGTGCTGGCATGTTCTTCAGTCGGCTGAGCAGACGCTGCAGCTTGAGGAATTTCTTGTTGCGATGGGGCTGCAACATTTGTGAATTTCTCAGTCAGTTTCACAAACCTGACTTTGGCTCCTTGCCAATCAACATAGTAAGCATTGAAATCATCGCTGAGGGCTTTGATTTCAGCTGGAATCTTGAGGTGTTCATCAGGTGTCATATTGACAATGTTGTTCTTCATGAACTTCGCTTTTCTGAACTGAGTTTTCTTGATCGGCCTGGCCTTCTCAAACTTCCATTTCTCTTCAGTGATGAAATGGGTCAGCATGTGACTTTGACCAGGAGTCAACTTGAAATCAGGCATTGGAGTATTTGGATCCTTGTGCCAGAGATCAATGTAATCAAGGATCGCCCTTGGATCCAAAAGCACTGGCACATTTGTGCCTTTGGCTCTAGCGGTCCTTTCTTGTCGGTCTCTGATGATTTCTGCAAGTTCATCATCATCAGCTTCATCGTCAGATGGCATGTGGAAGGCAACCTGTTTCTTCTTCAGATTGGGCCGAGGACCTCGACCAGCCGTTGCCTTAGTCTTCAGCAGAGTGGGGCCTGATGAAGATTTTGGTGCAGCTGAGGAACTTGCTGAGGCACCAGAGGCAATAGAGATGCCTGTTGTCCTTTGTCATGTGGCCAGATGCACAGGTGTTGAGGACATTGCCGGAGCAGCAGAGGACTTTGAAGGAGGAGCAGTAGTTGGTACAGGCCGTGAGGGCTTTGAAGAATCTGGCCGTGAAGGCTTTGAAGATTCTGGCCGTGAGGGCATTGCTAAGGAACTTGGCCGTGAGGGCATAGTTGGTGAAGCACTTGGCTTGTGAGCAGGCTTCTTTGCCATTGATTTTCTTGGCTTGACAGAGGCCTCAGTGGCAGTAGCAGCAGCAAAGTCTTCATTGAATTTCCTCACTGCTTCTTTGGCTTGTCTTGCCAACTTAGCTTGGCGTTTGGCCCATTCTTTTGGAAAGTCCTCACCATGCTTGATGCTGGTGGGCTCAGCCACTTTGCCAGGTGCCAATGGAGCTCTTGGGCATGGAGGATTAAGTGCAAATTTATTCATATACTTTGGAGTCACATATCTGTACTCCCTCCATTCTCTTGCCCATCTCCATTCAATTTTCTGAATGCGCACCTTGCGCTGATTTTTATTTTCTTTTCGAACTTAGCCTCATCAGGTGTGCAGTAATCAACATAAATTTCCTCAGGTATTTCAAATGCACTCATGACCTCAGGTTTCTTTCCTCCCTTCTGCGGCTTCTTACCATCAGCCATATTCTTCAGATGAGGAATTTGAAGAATCGAATTTTTTGAAGAAGTATGCAACTTTTCTTCGAGGAACGCTGCAAATGAGTTAAGTTGATGAGAACCTAGTGATTCAGCAGCGGACATGAGTACCTATGAACAGAGTATAGTTTCGAGGAATTTGGAGAGGTCATATGCGTCCTCAAAAGGTTTTTCAAAACGAACAAGTTTGAGGAATTTGACCAGATTACCCTTGAAGAATTTCACTAAGTGTTTTTTGTCTTAGGTTCCAGAGTTGTGTAGATAGAGGATCCACACAATTGAGGAATCTTGAAGAAAAACGATGCTTAGAGAAACGAGTCAAGAACAGATGACTAGTGAGGCGTTTTGTGTGTGAGGATTTGAAGAATAAAACACCTTTGAAGATTTTGTTGTGAAATTTCGAATCAAAATGGTAGTAAAAGTAACTTTTAATTTACCCTGGATGAAGAACGCGACAAATTGAGAAGCAGAACAGTGAAGCTCGTCAGTGTAGATCTTCCACGCCCTAACTTGCCCGAGGAAGACAGCTACGGCGGCGGCAGAGTGAAGATTTCCTCGGTCGGCGTGAGTACGTCGGTGACGAGGTCGAGGCAGTGAAGCTCTTCCTCACTGGCGACGATGGAGTAGCGGCGGCGCTAGGGTTTGAGGAGCGAGAGAGAGAGAGAGCGGTCGAGCGGAGTAAAGGAAGTGATGAAGGGATGATGGGGTATTTATAGTTGTAGTGAAAAACTGTTCGCCCGAAGGTTTAGGACGAACCTGCCCCTGACCCTTATCCTTCGCTTGATATGTGTCACCCACGTACTGAGGAGTGGAGATCGTGTTAGATCGTGGGTGAATAGATAAGTCTATCATGGGATTCGGAATGGTTTGAGCGGTAAAAACCGAAAATTTGGATAAGATTAGTTTTAAAGTTCCGTTCGCAAATTCTTCTGCTGTCAAAGACACAGTGAAGATTTTGAATGAGTTTCAAATAGAACGCACATGAAGAATTTGTGAATAGACTTGGTTGAGTATAGCATAGAGGGGGAACGGTCCGATCACATTCACTTAGCAGAAAAATGCAACTTTAAGAATTAGCCATAAGTGAATGCTGTATAGGACTTAAACTCATATATATATATCGCCAATGAAGAAAAATGACGGAAACATTGAAGATTTTGCAAAGTTGAAGAATTTGAAAAACTGAAGAATTTCAAAAACTGAGGAACTTCAAAAATGAAGATTTTCAACTTTGGTGGTGGCGTGACCCACCGTATAAGAATGATGATTTCAGACACCGCGTACAATTGTCGTAGGGTTCTGAGAATCGAATTCTTCATTAATTTCTTCACACTTAGAGTGTTATTCTTCATTGATTCAAGAGAAACGTTTCTTCATGTGTTGCACATCTAAGTCATCAATTTTGCAGAAGTGTCAGGATGTGTGTCCTTTTCAGAGAACATTCCAAGATTCTAAGATATTTAGCTCACACCGCAACTTGCTAAATCTCTTCTCATCCAAGGGCTTTGTGAAGATATCTGCTAGCTGTTATTCAGTCTTCACGTGCTCGATGGAGATGTCGCCCTTCGACACATGATCACGAAGAAAATGATGGCGAATCTGAATGTGCTTTGTCTTCGAGTGCTGAACTGGGTTGTGAGCAATCTTGATTGCACTCTCATTGTCACAGAGGAGAGGCAAATTCTTCACGTTGATGCCGTAGTACTTGAGGGTTTGCTTCATCCATAGCAGTTGAGCACAACAAGAACCAGCAGCAATGTACTCAGCCTCTGCAGTAGACAGTGATACGCAGTTCTGTTTCTTCGAGGACCAACAGACCAAAGATCGTCCAAGGAAATGACAAGTACCGGATGTTGACTTGCAGTCCACACGATCACCAGCATAGTCAGAGTCAGAATATCCAATGATATCAAAAGTAGAGCCCTTGGGTTACCATAATCCTAGTGTTGGTGTGTGAGCTAGATATCGAAGAATATGCTTCAGAACCTTATGGTGTGATTCCTTCGGTGCAGCTTGAAATCGGGCACACATGCAAACACTAAGCATTATATCTGGCCTAGATGCACATAAGTACAATAACGAACCAATCATGGAGCGGTATACCTTGTGATCGAAGTCAATACCATTTTCATCCGTGCATAGATGGCCATTTGTGGGCATAGGAATTTTGACGCCTTTGTAGTCTTGCATGCCGAATTTCCTCAGAACTTCCTTGAGGTATTTCTCCTGAGATATGAATATACCATTGTGTTGTTGACGAATTTGAAGACCTAAAAGGAATTTCAACTCTCCCATCATAGACATTTGATATTCTTCACTCATCATATAAGCAAATTCATCACTATAACGTTGGTCAGTACAGCCAAAGATAATATCATCAATGTATATTTGGCACACAAACAGTTCACCATCATAAGATTTAGTAAAGAGAGTAGGGTCGAGTGAATCGGGTGTGAAGCCATTCTTCATGAAGAATTCCTTCAAAGTGTTATACCACGCCCGACGGGCTTGTTTGAGGACATACAGAGCCTTGTTGAGTCTGAAGACTTTGTCAGGATTCTTTGGATCTTCAAAACCTAGGGTTTGAGCAACATATACTTCTTCCTCAAGCTTACCATTGAGGAATGCACTTTTCACATCCATTTGTTGTAAGATAATATTATGATGGTTAGCATAAGCAAGTAATATGCGAATAGCCTCAAGTCTAGCAACAGGTGCAAAAGTTTCATCAAAATCAATTCCTTCCACTTGTGTGTAGCCTTGAGCTACAAGTTGGCCGGAATCCACTTAGGCTCCAGAAATGCTTCATCTACCTTAGTGGGCTCTGTAATAGAGACAAAAGCATAGTGCCCACAAAAGTTAGATAAATGTGAAGCTTTTGAGCGTGTGAGAGGACCTAGCGCTCGAATGTCATCGATGGTCTTTTCCACTTGCACTTCTTTTGCAATGCGAGGATGAGCTGGTTGTCATTGAGGAATTTGGTCAGCATTTTCTTCAACACCATTTTCTTCAGCATTTTCATCAGGTGCACCAGCTCGGTTTTCTTCACGTTCCAGAATGAATTCTTCAGCAGACGGTAGGAATAACATCCTCAGTAGCCTTGAACTTGATAGAATCCTCAGGTTCTGGTTCATCTATCACAGAAGGTAGGTGCTCTCTTTGCGAGCCATTAGTTTCATCGAACCACACGTCTACAGTTTCAACAACCTTGTGAAGAACGTTGTTGAAGACTCTGTAGGTGTGCGATTCCTTTCCGTAACCAAGCATAAAACCTTCATGTGCTTTCGCTGCAAATTTAGCATTGTGATGAGGATCTCTAATCCAACATTTAGCATCGAAGACCTTGAAATAACTCACATTGGGTTTCTTGTCAGTGAGGAGTTCATAGGCAGTCTTCTTGAAGAATTTGTGAAGATATACCTGATTGATGATGTGGCACGCAGTATCAATTGCATCAATCCAAAAACAACGAGGCGTTTTGTATTCATCAAGCATAGTGCGAGCCATTTCAGCGAGGGTTCTGTTCTTGCGCTCCACGACGCCATTCTGTTGAGGAGTATAAGGAGCAGATAACTCATGAGTAATACCAAGTTCATCAAGATAGCCATCAAGACCGGAATTCTTGAACTCGGTTCCATTGTTAGTTCTGATGTGCTTGATCTGTAAACCAAAGTTGGTTGAAGCCCTCGAGGAAAATCGTTTGAAGATTTCCTGCATTTCATGTTTGTAAGTGACAACGTGTACCCATGTGCAACGAGAATAGTCATCAACAATAACAAAGACATATAGAGATGCATCATTTGAAATAGCAAAATAATGATTAGGACCAAAAAGATCCATGTGAAGCAATTCAAATGGATGAGTAGTGGTCATGATAGTCTTCGCTGGATGCTTGTCATTTGTCATCTTTCCAGCTTCACAAGCTCCGCATAAGTGATCCTTGAGGAATTTGACATTCTCAATGCCAATGATATGCTTCTTCTTGGCAAGCGTGTTCAGATTCCTCATGCCAGCATGACCAAGTGGTCGATGCCATAGCCAGCCTTCTGAAGCTTTTGCAAGCAAGCACATTGCTGGTTGTGGTCCTGTAGAGAAATCAACAATATACAGATCTCCTCTCCTAAAGCCTTTGAAGACTTTGGAGTAGTCAGCTTCCGTGATCACAACACATCGATATCTTCCAAAGAAAACAACCATATCAAGATCACAAAGCATTGAGACAGACATGAGGTTGTATCCTAAGGACTCAACAAGCATGACTTTGTCCATGTGTCGATCCTTTGAGATCGCAACTTTACCTAGACCCAATACCTGACTTTTGCCTTTGTTAGCGAAGATGATGTGCTTCAGATGTGACGGTGATAAAGGAGCATCCATCAATAGACTCTTGTCACCCGTCATGTGATTTGTGCATCCACTATCTAGAACCCACTCGTTGGCTTTGGGCTGATCATCCTGCAGATGAATTAGTGCAACTTACGATCTCATATACTTCATCAGTGAAGAATATGATATCAAGTTCATCAGATGAATTTCATCAATTAGTAAAACAAATATTTTAGTATGAGGACGTGTGAAATGAAAGTTCATTTCATCATGATTCGCCTGCGTCCTTTCAGACATTTTTGTCAGGCCTCCAGGAAATTCGTCAGACGTTTAAAACACGTCTGGAGACCTGACCCTGCATAAGAGATTAGTTCTTTTTCTTCACCACCCACATCTGAAGGGGTGGCAAAGAGTTCATCACTCTGCGAGCACCATATGAGAAAGGTGGCATTGAGGCCAATCCATGTCGTTTCACATAAGAGGGGTTAGGGTAATCATATGAATAAGCAAAGAAATTCTTCGAGGACTTATGAACATAATGATTTGAAGAATAATGCGCATATTCATAGCCCTTAGCCCTACCCTGCGAAACAGAGGGGTTAGCACGATGATGATCATATGAGGACTTTGATCCATTTGAGGAATTTGATCCATGTGAAGAATTGGATCTGGGGTTCCTATTCTTCACAGGTGGTGTCATGAGGACATTCACCTGAATACTTTCAACATAACTTTTGGGAACCCAGATTTTCTTCGTAGGGGAACCGTTCCTGCAGTTAGTGCCAACATATCTAGCAAATACTTCACCATTCTGATTTTTGAACAGTTTATAGTTGGAGCCAAATGACTCATCAGAAGAATGAGAAGATTCGCATGTAAAGCCAGATAAGTTAGATGGATCAACTGGAGGTCCCTTTGCAGCAACCCATGAGGTTTTGGGGTACTGCTCAGGCTTCCAATACGTTCCATCGGCATTGAGTTTCGTCTCAAAGGCAATACCCTCTTTCCTAGGGTTTCTGTTGAGGATCTGCTTTTTGAGCACATCACAAAGAATCTGATGCCCTTTGAGGCTTTTGTACATGCCTGTCATGTACATTCCTTTAGTCCTACATCGTTAGTGATACTAGCAATGTCCTCGGATGAGGAATTTGTGCTAATAGAGGCAGGTGAAGAATTTGTAACAGTTGAAGCATTGGAACATTCAGGTGAAGAATTAGCAGATTCACGTTCAATGCACTTTAAGCATGGAGAAACAAATACTTCTTGAGTAGCGCTGATTTGTTGAGAAAGTAAGGAATTCATAAGAAATCTTCTCGTGATTAGATAAGAGAGTGTTATGATGACTTTGAAGGTTGTCGAACTTTGACTGAAGTCTCTGAAAATTTTCAGTTAAGTCTTTAGTGCGGTCCATTTCATCACCCAACATATCATCACTTTTGTCTAGCATGTTTTGAAGTTTTTCAATAGCCTTTTGTTGTTTCACAGCAATCTTAGCAAGTTTAGAGTAACTCGGCTTAAGATTTTCATCAGATTCATCCTCACTAGATTCAGAGGAGGGGAATTTTGTTACCTTTGCACCTTTTGCCATGAAGCAATAGGTGGGAGGATAGTCATCATTGTCTTTGTCAGCCTTGTTGGTGTGGTCAGTTTCTTCAGAGTTGAAGATAGACTTGATGACGAAAGCAGTAACGAGAGCCAAACTCGCCACACCAGACTCGGACTCCTCAGAAGCCTCCTCTTCCTCATGTTCCTCAGATTCAGCTTCAAAGGCCATTTCCTTGCTAATGAATGCCGAGCCTTCTTGGAACTGCTCTTCTCGTGAGATGAAGAGTTCGAGGATTTTGATGATGAAGATTTTGAAGATTTCTTCTTCTTCTTAGTGTCATCAGAACTGTAATTCTTGTATTTCTTATTCTTTAATTCCTTTTCCCATTGAGGACAATCCTGAATATAGTGACCAGGTTTCTTGCATTTGTGGCAAAGTCTTCTCTTATAGTCACTTGATGAGGAATCACTGCTTCTTGAGGATTTTCCAAACCGACCACGTTTTGAGAACTTCTGGAACTTCTTCACGAGAAGTGCTAGCTCCTGGCTCAATACTTCAGGATCACCGAGGCTACTACCAGAGTCATCACATTCAGATTCAGACACAGCCTTGGCCTTCAGGGCACGTGTTTTGCCATAGGTTGAACCATAGAGATCTCTCTTTTCAGCAAGCTAGAACTCATGAGTATTTAGCCTCTTGAGGATATCAGCTGGATCTAGTGACCTGTAATCAGCTCGCTCTTGAATCATCAGTGCCAGAGTATCAAATGAGGAATCTAGCAATCTCAGCAATTTCTTCACCACCTCATGGTCGGTGATGTCAGTGGCGCCAAGCGCTTGAAGCTCATTTGAGATCTTAGTGAGGCGATCGAAGGTTTGCTGAACATTTTCATTGTCGAGTATTTTGAAGCGGTTGAAGATATTGCGAAGAACGTCAACACGAGAGTCACGTTGAGTTGAGACTCCTTCGTTTACTTTGGAGAGCCTATCCCAGATAAGCTTAGCAGTTTCCAAAGCACTCACTCTACCATACTATCCTTTACTCAGATGACCACATATGATATTCTTCGCTTGAGAATCGAGTTGCTTGAATCTCTTCACATCAGCAACATTCAAAGAAGGTGTGACTGAGGGAACACCATTTTCCACAACGTACCAGAGATCATTGTCAACTGCTTCAAGATGCATTCGCATCTTATTCTTCCAGTAGGGGTAGTCCGTGCCATCGATGGTAGGACACCCAACAGAGACCTTGATCATACTTGTGGTGGACATAACTAAAACTCCAGGTGGTTAAACCAAAATCACACAGAACAAGGGAGTACCTTGCTCTGATACCAATTGAAAGTGCGTTATATCGACTAGAGGGGGGTGAATAGGCGATTTTTATGAATTCTTCACTGAGGAATTTGCCGGTGAGGAAATTCCTTAGCGAAGAACTACTAGCAGCGGAATAAGTACTCAGAAGTAAGCATAACATGATACAGACATAGTCATCACGATGAAATGAAGATAAGCACATAGTATAGAAAGCATAAACACAGGATAACACAAGATGAAGACAAACAGACTGAAGAAATTGAACTGAGGAAATTGAGAAAGTCTTGAGTCAAAGTCTTCAAACACAGATATGAACAATCACTCAACACAGTAATGAGGAAATGAAAGAGTTGAGGAAATAGAACCAGTAAGGTTGGTGAAGACAATGATTTGTTAGACTAGTTCCAACGGTTGTCTCAGCTGTACGTCTGGTTGGAGCGGCTGAGTATTTAAACTCGAGGACACGCAGTCCCGGACACCCAGTCGCTGAGCAAGCAGCCCAGGACACCAAGTCCTCACTGTATTCTCCTTGAACTAAGATCATATAGATCTCGTCCAATCACTCGTGGTAAGTCTTCAGGCGACTTCCAAACCTTGACAGACTTGGTCACTCGGCAATCCACAATTCCTCTTGTATGCTCTAGACCATGACGCCTAACCGTCTGGAAGAAGCACAGTCTTCAAAGGCAACAAGCGTCAGATCCACGCAGGATCAATCTCTTTAGTGATGCTCAATAACATTGGGTTTGTAGGTGTTTGGGTTTGGGATTTTCCTCACTCGATGATTTCCGCTGAAAGTCCTCGGAGGATGGGTTGCTCTCAAAAGACAAGTGTCAGTGTCTCTCGGAGTAGCCAACCAGCTAGTGGTTGTAGGAGGTGGTTATTTATAGCCTAGGGAGCAGCCCGACATGATAAGACATAAATGCCCTTGTCTGATATGACCGTTAGGTGGATAAGATATTTTGGGACAGCTGGCGCATAGCACAACAACGGTCGGAAACTTGACTATCAAATTCCTCAGGGCTATCATGATCCTCACTGTGTAGGCAATTCGCACTGGCGAATTCCTAACTCCTCAATCAAAACAAATTCCTAACCGACCAGAAGAACTTCGTCTCTGTCACTAAAGAAATTGACTAAACTCTACGAGATTTCCAAAGGCTTCACTCGAAGGGTTTGGTAGGTGTAGGATTTTGAGTTGAGCATCACATGGAAATTTTTCCTTAGTATTTCCTCGACCCCCTTTAACAGTACGGTGTTTCCGATGACTCAAGAAAGAGAAAAACAAAACTATGAAAACGGAAGTCTTCAAGCTTCATATTCCTCGCATGAATATCAAGTCTTGACGGATACACCAATTTCTTCACTTTGAAAGTCTTCATGAAAGTCTTCAGAAATACCAAAATCTTCAGTCGAAGATATTCATTTTTAGGGGTCGACTTTCCCTGGAAATATCAAACTCCTCATAGACTTATAGACCTGTGTACACTCATAAACGTATTAGTCCTTAACCAATAAGTCTTCAATACACCAAAATCACTAAGGGGCACTAGATGCACTTACATCGCTTTGGCAGGCCTGTTGGACTGCAAATCTTTCAAGACGAGGAGAGCTTTCATTCGGTTGGCCGAGAAAATGGCCCATCAGTAATGAGAAATGGGTTGTGCATTTTTAAAACACATCAAACCGGCAATTAGTTTCAAATATCTTATTTTTTCATTTCGAGAGTTTAAATTACATTAATTTTTATGCATGGAGAATTTGTTGGATTTCATATTGATATACATTTATTTTTAAAATTAGTTTGAATGTGATTCGAAATTTGGGGATTAAAAACAGTTCGGACCGCATCGAAATATGCAAAATTTTGTATAATTTTTTAACTGTGGCCACAATATGGGCTGTAATGCTAGCAAAAAGAATATGGGCTCCAAAAAACCTTAATAATTAGCAAATGGGATGTCAATTATTAGAAATAATGGCAGATGGGTTGTATGCTATTTTCCACAGATTTGAGGATTTTCTAAAAAAAGGTTGACACATAAGCAGTGACTGTTGGATGTCCATTCAACGGCCATCGTGCTTCTTCAATCTCTGCTCTTCCTGCTCCAGCTGCTCAAACAAGCGCCGGCGGGACTGCCTGGTCCCTCCTCCCCGCGGCCGGCTGTGCTACCGCGCAGGCCTCACTGCCCCACCATACTCCCATCGCTGGCCTAGCCCTCCCTCTACTCACCCACACATGTTGTTATTCTCCGGCGATGGCAGACGAACCAGTAAACCCTCGTACAGTCGTACTCCCCTCCACGTGGGAAACAACTGCCGAGTCTTCCCTGCCTCCGTGTCGTTCCCTTCCCAGGCCTCGCTGTCGTCCACCGCCCTGGTGCTCTCGGCGTGGCCTGGTCAACATGGTCAACGCCCGACATGCATCCGAAGTGGACTGTACGTGGAGAGGCCGACAGCTGGGTCTACAGCCGCACGCAAGGAAATGCCACCTTATTACATGCAAAATAATGATTCCCCCACCTGACATCAGAGGCCCACCGAAAGGGCCTATGTATTTCGCGTAAAAAACATTACCATCGCTGACTGCTCGGACCCACTAGCTATATGTTCGCGCACAAGGAAGTGCCTCCTTATTACGCACAAAAAAATTAATACTCCCCATGTTAGCTGCGACCCAGTATAGTGGCAGGCTGACTTGTGGTCCTGCTAAGTTGACGGGGACGGAGGGCTTTGTCAACTTAGTCAATATGCACGATTCTAGCTCTAGTGACCGTACAATGTCCATCCAACGGCCATAGTGTTTCTTCAACCTCTCGTCTTCTTGCTCCAGCCGCCCAAACCAGTGTCGGTCGTGCCTCGTGCTCCTGCCTCCCATGGCCGGTTGCGATGCGGCGGGGGCCTCACCGCCCCCTACTACTCCCACCGCTGGCCAGGCCATCCCTCTACTCACCCACACCCCATGTTATTCTACAGCGATGGCAGCCTCACACCGCAGCCAAACCAGTGAAACCTCGTACTCCTCTTCGCGTGGGCATCCACTGCTGCGTCTTCCCCGGCTCCGCGTTGTCCCCTTCCTAGGCCTCGCCGTCGTCCACCACCGTGGTGCTCTCGGCGTGGCATGGTCAATGTGGTCAATGACCGACTTCCATCGGAAGAGTACTGTCCGTGGCGAGGCTGACAGCTAGGTCCACGACAGCCGAATGGAAGTGCCTCCTTATTACGCGCAAAATAATTATTCCTCCACCTGACAAAAGGGGACCCACCGGACGGGCCACCATATTTTGTGAAAAAAAACGTTTCCCCCCTGACTGCTGGGACCCACCAGCTACACCTTTGCATGCAATGAAGTGCACCCAGGCAAAAAAAACAAAACGATTCACCCCCCTGACTGCTGGGACCCACTAGCTACATCTTTGCATGCAAGGAAGTGCCTGACAGTCGGGACCCACCTGGTCGAAGCGTACCTAGCATTGTCATTCTGGTTGCGAACGTGTACGTACATATATGATGGTCGATGTAGAGGCGCGCACGTGTCGTAGTAGAGGCACGCACGTAGCATGTACACATACGTACAGCGGCCAGTGTGCAAGAAAGAAAATACGGCCACGTACGTGGACATATGGGCGGGGTCTCGAATGCCTACTCGCGCATACGTACGGCCAGGGCTCGTGTACATGGCTGGGTCGGAACGGAGAAACAGCGTTGTCGCCATGTTCATGGGGAGCCAACTGGCTGGGTCGGAATAGAATGCGTCGTCGTGTTCATCGGGAGGGCTTGGATGGAATAGTCGATTGAAACGAGGCCTGGCGTACCACAGAACGGAGAAACGGCCTTGTGTTCGATCGGCCACATTCGAAACGGCATCCTGTTCATCAGGAGGGGTCTAGCGTACCGCAAAACGAAGGAAACGGATCTTCTACGGTCGAAATGGGGGTCCTGTTGATCGGGAGGAGTGTGGCATACCGCAAAATGGACGAAACGGACTTGTGTTCGAGCACCATGGTCGAAACGGGGGTCCTGTTGATCGGGAGGGGTGTGGCGTACCGCAAAACGGACGAAACAGACTTGTGTTGGAGCGCTACGATCGAAATGCGGGTCCTGTTCATTGGGAGGGGTGTGGTGTACCGCAAAACGGACGAAACGGACTTGTGTTGGAGCGCTACGCTCGAAACGGTGGTCCTGTTCATTGGCAGGGGTGTGGCGTACCGCAAAACGGGACTCCACTGGGTACTGTTCATCTCCACCGTCGACCTCCTCCAGCCTCCACGGGCTACCGTCGACTTCCTCCAGCCTCCACGGGATCCTGTTCATCCAGCCTCCACCGCACGCTACTCCACCGGCTACTGTTCAACCACCCCTCCACGGGCACCACTCCACCGTCTACGGTCATCCAGCCCTCCACGGGGTCGTCCTGTTCATCCAGCCATCCACACCATGGGGTCCTAGTGATAACCCACAAGTGTAGGGGATCGCAACTGTTTTTAATAAGTAAGAGTGTCGAACCCAACGAGGAGCTAAAGGTAGAATAAATATTCCCTCAAGTTCTATCGACCACCGACATAACTCTACGCACGCTTGACGTTCGCTTTACCTAGAACAAGTATGAAACTAGAAGTACTTTGTAGGTGTTGTTGGATAAGTTTGCAAGATAATAAAGAGCACATAAATAAAAAGTAGGGGTTGTTTAGGTAAAGATGCAATAAAGTAAATATTAGTAGAGAGCTTTTTGTTACGAGAAAGTTATTTGTCCCGAGGCAATTGATAACTAGACCGGTAATCACTATTGCAATTCTATTTGAGGGAGAGGCATAAGCTAACATACTTTCTTTTCTTGGATCATATGCACTTACGATTGGAACTCTAGCAAGCATCCGCAACTACTAAAGATTCATTAAGGTAAAACGCAACCATAGCATTAAAGTATCAAGCCCCTTTATCCCATATGCAAACAACCTACTTACTCAGGTCTGTGCTTCTGTTCACTCACACCACCCACCATAAGCAAATCATAAACATATTGCAAACCCTACAGCGGGAATCCCTCACGCTTGCGCGACACGGAGAGCACCATAGGACAGCACCTATAACAAAACATGCAACTCAAAGCAATCACGATCATCAATTAACCCATAGGACAAAATGGATCTACTCAAACATCATAAGATAGCCATACATCATTGGGAAATAATATATAGCGTTGAGCACCATGTTTAAGTAGATATTACACGGGGTAAGAGAGAGGTTACACCACTGCATAGAGGGGGGAAGAGTTGGTGATGAAGGCGGTGAAGTTGTTGGTGAAGATCGCGGTGATGATGATGGCCCCCGGCGGCGTTCCCGCGCCACTAGAAGCAAGGGGGAGAGGGCCCCCTTCTTCTTCTTCTTCCTTGACCTCCTCCCTAGATGGGAGAAAGGTTTCCCCTCTGATCCTTGGCTCCCATGGCGTGGAAGGGGCGAGAGCCCCACCGAGATTGGATCTATCTCTCTGTTTTTGCGTTCCCAGATTCTACCCCTTCACCGTTTCTTCTATATCTGGAGATCCGTAACTCCGATTGGGGTGAATCTTTCACCCAGATTTTTCTCGTAAAATTAGCTTTCTTGCAGCAAAAGAAGAGCGTCAACTGCCTTACGGGTGGCCCACGAGAGTGCCAGGTGTGCCCAGGGGGTGTGGGCGCCCCCCCTGTCTCGTGGCCACCTTGGACACCGTTTCGCTTGAATCTTCCTCCGGAAAATCCCAAATATTCCAAAATAATTCTCCGTCCGTTTTTATCCCGTTTGGACTCCGTTTGGTATTGGTTTTCTGCAAAACATAGAACATGCAACAAACAGGAACTGGCACTGGTCACTGGATCAATATGTTTCTCCCAAAAATAGTATAAAAAGTTGCCAAAAGTATATGAAATTTGAAGAATATTGGCATGGAGCATCAAAAATTATAGATACGACGGAGACGTATCACCTGTTCATCCAGAGGCAATGCCACCGCTCATTGTTCATCCAACCCCCCCCCCCCCCCCCCCCCGCAATGCACATTGTTCATCCAATCGATCGACTTCATTTAGCAGCAGTAGCGAAGGAATCGCTCGATCGGGTTTAGTTAACAGCCATCGATCGATCGCTCGGGTTTAGTAACGCGTAGCCTGCAGTGCAATCGCTCGGGTTTAGTTAGAGCCCAACGCCTCGCTCGGGTTCAGTTAGAGCCAACTCCTCGCACACATGCGCATACGTGTACGAGAGAAACGCGCATCGCTCGGCACCCGACCACCCACCGTAACCGGGAACTCCTCGAAATTTTCCTCACCCTCGCTTCTACCATGGTTTTTCCCGTCATGGATGGCCCAAAGAATGTCATGCAGGTGCGTCTCCGGCCCGCCCAGGACGAAAAGCCCATTTCTTGTCATGATTTTTTGTCATAGAAGTAGGATCCCACCAAATCTATGATGATACCGGGTTTTGTCACAATTATCGTCATAGAAGTGTCATATGTATGACAGAAAAAAGTTTCGTTCGGCCCAAAATGTCATAGATGTGTCTTTTTTTGTAGTGTGTATCATCATTCTCGATTTCGCACATTGTTCTCTACACCATCTATTCTAGATCTCTCATGAAGTCCCTATCACACACACGATGACTCACTTCCCTTGTGTCTCCGTACATAGGCAAATTTCGAACAACATCAACATTGTCTCCCTATCTATACGCCATTTATCGACACAAACGACCCCTCTCGCCACCTCTCTTCATCTCTCGCTCTCTCTCGGTTGCTAGCTCTCTCTCGCGCGCACGCTCTCACACCCCTCTCCCACACACACACTCGATGTCTCTTCCAAATAGTCTGCGCCCCCCCCCCCCCGCACCCATGCTATCCCGCTACTACGCATGTCACCCATTCCCCCTTCCCTTATACTAGGTTTACATCATTAGTGGTCTCTCTACTCCATATACGCACACTCCCTCTCACACACAAATGCGTGCACAAACATACACAGACACGCATAAACACCCATTTATCTGGATCCTCATCTCTTCCCATGTCTGCATGTGTATCTCACACACTCACTCTCTAATTATGTATATGTGTCTCCATGTTACACAACACAAAGCCCCATGTACATGTCTCTCTCTATCCTCCACACACATAGACACAAAGAATCTGTTATCATTGCCTTAGTCTCTGACATATCACACACGCACACTGTCTCTCTCTCTTGCAAACACGGTCAACAAGGGTTTCCCCGTGAATAAGTTACCGTCTATTCATCAACAGTCGTGGCAGTACGGCGAACACGAGACGTGAAAAAGAATAAATCTACACGTGCTTAGACCACCTAGTATGACCACTAGGACTAGAGCAAGCGAAAAATCGCACTGCCGTCACACCCTCCTTATCAGCGACGGGAAAATCTTTGTTTTACACAGTCAAGAAGTCATTGTGCTAAGGCCCCACATGCCGAGGCGTTGAATAGAATGTAGATTCTAGTTTACGGAAGAAAGTATCGATAATATGTTTGTATCTCCATACTTATATTTCTTCTCTTATGAAAAACCGAGTTGGTGATGATGGCACGTGTGCCATCTTGCAATATAGCCCGTCTGATCTATATCTGACGGATGGAAATTAAACTAAAAGATACCCGCACCCCTCTCCACATTTGCAGACAAGGCCTTCCCTCGTTCATCCTTATCTCCAACAAACCTCATTGTTGAGCAATTAAGAAAGGAAGCCTCTCGAACAAACTGTCCTGGTGGCCGCTGCCGGCGTCGTCAATCCCCATGCCTCTGCTCAGTCCGACCACCAATCACCACCACACCCCACTCCTCTTCACCTTATCTCATATTTCTCGAGATATCATTAGTTTTTACACACGGGATTACTCCCGCAAGGGTCAATCACAACAAGTGTTTTATAAAAAAATGCATCTTTATGTTCGGTGCAATGCACAGATCTTGCTAGTACTCTTACAGAAGACTAAGTTTGTGATGATGGTGTGTCTGGCATCCGTCGTTTCTGACCATTAGATCTACATCTAATGACTGTGATATCAGTTTGTTGCCTTTTCTCACCAACATCCCACTTGTCTACCAATTTGTAGAAAAACACATAATTAGGACTTAAAACCCACCACATCCGTCCCTGACCTCACCAAAACAGCCCAAGGAATATATTCTAATTGAAACATAATATATCTCTAGTGACATATGTATATCAAAATTAGAGTGATTTGTATCAAGTTTGTGAATAAGTATTATTCTAATTATGATTCATTGCAACGCACATGAACATTGCTATTATTTCCTACCATGCATTTATTTTCCTAGTATTCCATAGTTTCGAGTTTTCCATCAAGATATTAGTCACTCATGGTTGATATTTATTTTCAATCATGTACACATATGCACTATGTAACTAGCCTTGCTTATTGGCTTCCATAGCTTAACTTTCACTCCTACTTAAAATATGTAGAGTATTTAACAAAAAACTACCACTTTCAACCAGCCCTAGGAAGAATATATTGTACAAAAAATAGCAAAAACATACCCAAAATTTCTTAATCCACGCCAAAAACTACTACCTAGTACTCCTACAGATTAGGTTCGTTTAAACCCATTTATGAGAGGGTTGGCCCACACGTCCGTGCTGACGAGGCAGCTTAAACCAACACATTTTGTTTGACCGTTGACATGAGGGAACCACATCTGACCTTCTATCCTATTATTCCCCCTCAAATCATTATTTTTCCTGAACATTACTTCAAACAGTACTGATGCATGTTCGTCGGTGGCGCTGGTGATGAGCGAGTTGGTCGCCGCTCCACCGTACAAGCCGGACGCCGCGCTGGCCTCCGCACGGGTTGGCAGGCTGGCACGAGCGTGACTCACGAGCGAGCAAGCCGCTGTGCTGGCCTTCGCTTGAGCCAGATGGCTAGCCTTAGCGCGGCGCATGCGAGCAAGCCCCTGCGCTGCCGTGCCAATCTAGCTAGCAAACCTTGCAGGCAAGCTACTGGACGGAGCTGGCATCCGGGCTACGGCAACATGGGCTCCGCACCGCCGGTGGTTTTGACCTCGCCTTCTGTCGGCGGCAGTAGCTGCATCCCATGGCCGAGGATGAGTAGGTGGACGTGCCGGAGGTAGGAGGTCACTCGGGGATTTTTGTGCAGACTGACATGTAGGTCCCACAAGTCATAACGCCCGGTCGAATAGAAGGAGGTGACTTAATGGCCAACATGGGACCTGTCAGAGGTTAGAGTTAGATTCTAACCCTGAACTAACTATAACCAACGTGGTATTTCGATGGTAGGGTTAGATTGACAACAAATATATCCGAACAGGGCCATGGGTTGAAACGTGCCTATAACGACACTTTGTAAAGTAGTCGTTTCTTGGTAGGGCTGGTTGGTAAGAGCATGTACAATGGTTGATAAGGTAGTCTTATCTTAAGTCTGCCACGTATGCAAGTGGTAGTAGTTTCTTGGCATTTTAGTGGTTTCTTGCATTATTAGGGGTTTCTTATAAGGAACAATGTAGTACATACTACAAGCGACAAAAGGAGATTCTAGGTTGCGTTGTACTCCAACGAGTACTACTAGTGGTCGTGGGAGTGTATACCACGTTTTGTGGATTCGATCTTGGCCAAACGCACGGCGGCCTTTTTTTTAAATAGTAACTTCGCTGCGAGCCAATATTTTACACGGGTAGTTTGAGTTTTGAAGTCAAACGGACATGCGCCACCTCAATCTGGGTGCACTGGATAGCCTAGCCACATGAACGGGTTTTCCTTCCCAGCATCCCGTGGCTCGCGTGCTCGCCCTAGCCGCACCTCGCTTGCAGCTTCCTCATCAGCTTGTAGTATATTTAAATTTAAACTAGCGCCTCCCAATTAAGGACGAGCAGCCGGAAAAGCCTAGCGGGGCATTGGGAACTGTGCAATATGGCTCTGTACGTAAAGTACTCTACTACTACTCTGTAGCTTGTGGCCTTGCACGCATGGACTTCTCTCCATTATCGGATCTACTATAAAAGAAATTCCTCTTGACGTTTTTTTGAAACGAAGGCAAAAGCTTTGCTTCATCTCATTCATAAAGAAGGAACTACTAACAAAGTTCGACGAGATCCATTACACCTCCACAAATGGAAGCGAAAATCCTAGTCTCGCTGTATCAAATAACTCAAATGTTCTGCTCCCGCAGTAACCGTCGCTGATAAACAGGCTGCTAGTGTGTGCGTGAGAGGAGTGGCTGAGTAGGCCAACTACGTGAGAGGAGCGGCTGAATAGAGCACCGAGAGTAACACTAGGCCACTACGCAGATGTACTTTCCCTGCAATGATAGTACAGCGATGGTTCTAGATAACAGTAGTACCCTCCACTTCCAACTGTAGCTCCTTGGCCCTGAGATTCAAGAGTTCAAAACTGGTGCATTGTACTAGACTAGACTAGAAGTACAGTACATTGCACTACTAGTTGAGAAAAAGTAGTACTAGTACAGCTACTATATGAGTATGTACTCCTCCGTCAAATAATGTAAGACGTTTTTTGACACTAGTTGGCGTGTACAAAAAATAGCAAAAACAGACCAAAAATTTCTTAATCCACGCCAAAAACTACTACCTACTGCCAAAAATTTCTTACTATTGCTATTATTTACAGTATAATGCAATCCCATAATGTTCTATAATGCTAGTACTAGTAGTAAATAGTAGCCTCACCCCTTCGCTAAGTAACGATCTATAGTTGGAAGGGACGAGGCCCTGCGGTTACTACGCTCTTATCTCCTCCTTGCCAGTTCCCCTCCCCTCGAAGAGAAGGCAGTTCGTTGCTGCTCCCATGGATTCGCTAGGCGGTTCTCCTCCTCATCGGGGCTGGGAGACCTTGGACGACGATCCTCTTGGAGAAATCGCACGCCACTCTGATGTCCTCACGGCCGCAAGACTCGGTGCTTCTTGCACCAACTTTGTAAAGATGGTGCTTAAACAGGCTTGGGAAAAGGCCATGCTTTTTGGTCTTCCATGCATCCTCGAGGAGAAGGTTCTTCTATGGGACAATCCTTCGAATTGTCCACCGCTCCCTGGTCATGCTTGCATGTTGACTCCGCTAGAGTTGTCGACATTGAGAGGTAGTCGGATTTTGTCCAATGAGCAGGTCAGTAATGAAGTTTGATCATGTAGTACTTAGTTATTCCATTTCCATTCCGTAATTTCTCCGCTGCCCACCGTCTTATATATAGGTATGGGTTGGTGCCAATGAAGATGGGCTTGCATACCTCTGGCCGGATACCACCATCGTTTTGCACAACATCCACAGCAGTGCAGCCGTTCCGGTAGACCCCTTCTCCACCATTGGGATCGGCCTTCCGGACTGGCTGGGCTTGAATACGTATGATGATGCCTACATGAGATTGAAGAAGATGCAAGATGCAGTAACGGCAGAGGCTAGTACATGTTGGCGGCGGCAGATTTGTACCCCTACACGTTCGAAGATGCTGTGCGCCATCTAGGCCGCATCTTCGCGGTGACAAGCCAAGGGACTTGTTTCATCTGGTTGCCATCCTACGGTACGAGAGATTACAAACGGAATTCACAAACCATCATTTGCATCCCTAATGGTACTCCATTATTTTGCAGGGACCAGTCATCCCCCGATCAAAATAAGATCGCCGATCCTGGCTGTGCATTTGCATCCGCGATTCGGTCTAACCTGGAACCTTGTAGCTAACTTTGGCATATTGGGATCAACTATCTTAGCAGTCATTACCCATGGTACCACTGATGTGCGACATGGTCACACAATGTACCACGATCGGACCGTCACCATCTACCCATGTATTCCATTTTTTAACCCTCTCGCCTCTCTTTCGTTGCTGTATTAGTAGTATACTTAGTAGTACTAGTAGGAGTACTTTTTACCTTGGAGGACGCGTATAGCTAACTAGGCCCTTGAAGACTTGAACCCACTAGCTGCCACCATTTTTGTTTTTCCATGTCTTACTATCTCATCCAGGTAGCCAAGAGTGGCTATATATAATAAGCTGGTTATTTTACTTCCTCTATACCGGAGTAGTACTATTTGTTACACAGTATTACTGACCGCCATATTTGAGCACAACATTATTATGCATGGACCTTGACTGTGTACGTCACCATGTGTCCAGATCTGAGATGTCACGTGTACCAGATGAACGGCGCCGAGTTCGACCCCTGTGCTGCTACGTGGGTGCCGAGGAACACTCTTGGAGAGTACTCGCTTTTTATTAGGGACAGCTACCCCATTGTCAAGCGGATGCCACCTTCCGTGCACGACACGGAAGGCCTGCCATTCATGAAGCATGGTTGTGTCTTCAGTGCGCACCCGCGGATGAACGACATGCTGGGACACGCTATCCCTAATTTATGCCGCTTCAGCTTGGATGAGTCTCCATCGTGTGGAACCAGACTAGAAAGCTGCTACAATGATTCCCGTTGCCCACCGCAATGGATCGTGCCATCCATGAAGAACACTTGGGACTGGAACCTGGAGGAGGACATGTAGCCCATCTATAACGTGTAAGTGGTGTATGTTATTGTGAACGGTAGTGCTGTGAATATATGTAGACTAGTGTGGCATACTGGCATTTGTCCTTTAGAATTTATTACTAGTAAATGTGTTATGTGTACGTGCAACTTGTGTGGTTGTTGCATGGGATCCAACACGCTCTTTGAGAAAAAAAAGGTGGCACAACTTTGGATATAGGTGACGTGGCAGCATCATACAGTAGCATCGTTCGCTATAGTTGTAGTACCGTCCTACTAGGTTGAGAACTCCTATAAACCTTGCTCTTGTCTCTTTGCCTCTTCGGGAGGTTCAATAGTTTGTACTTGTGTGAACCTTGAACTTGGCTCTTCGCCTCTTCGGAAGGTCCAACAATGATGATACTACAGTACAATATGCTTCTGGTAATCTGACACTGATTGAACTGCTACATGTCCAACGCGAGGGCGAGGGCGAGGGCGAGGGAGAGGGAGAGGGATAGGGAGAAGGCGCTGTAGTCAAAACCCTCTCCTCGTCCTGCGAACCACCACGCACGTGGGCGAGGGAGAGGCGTAGTAAGCAAGCTTCTCCTTGTTCGGCGAGTTGACGGGACACATCAAAGCAGTACTAGTCCATACTGTGTCCTTTCCGATTAATATGGCTTAATTTGAAATGAGAAAAATACACTGGCGGTGAACGTATGTAACAATACGCTCTTTACGGTCACTATATATAGTTTTGCGGTGATTATACGATCACTAGCTCATCGTAGAGCACCGTATTGCACCCTACTGACCGGCCACATAGTCGACGTGGCACTTTGTTGACTGGTTAAATTGTCACCTGGTTTCTGGGTCCCACCTGTCCGTTGGCAGAGCAAAGAAATCAGTTAAACAAAACTTTACGCAGGCGCGACAGGAGTCCTACCCTTGCGCGCAAACAACCCTGGTTGTGTATGTGAGTGCATGCATGTTTACTCCCTCGGTCTTCTAACAAAGAGTGTAGTACATGATGTACATCTACACTTCCAATGCATTTAGCCTTTAATCTAAATCGATATTGAATGACTAATGCACCAACTTGTGTTGTTGCTATAGGCTACATGTCTATCCTTAATTACAGCATTCAACGGCCTTCATTTAATCTTCTTCTCTCAATGGTCGCATGCACACATAAGTCTGCTACTTTTGGGCGTTAATTATGCCCTGGTCAATGGGTAAATCTCTAAATGTACAGTCTTTCACGGACGTAGGGAGTAGGTTGAGCACTTGAGCGTGAGCGTGTGTGTTGCGTCGTGTGCTGTGTGCCACATGGGTGCGTGAGTGTTGCATGCGTCCATGTGTACGTGTGAGTGTTGCATGTTGCATGCATGGGGCTTACTCCCTCCCATTGACATGTTCATATTTCAAGCTTCCTCTGTTCCCTCCATATGGTGATACTCCCTTTGTTCCCAAATACGGAGTAAAAGACTCCCTCTGTTCCCAAATATGGAGTATTTGTCTTTCTACTGATTTCAACAAGTGACTAGGTACGGAGCAAAATGAGTGAAGTGAGCGTAGAGGCATAGGGATAATGTACAAAGGAAGTATTCGCGATCCATTATTCCCCATCTCGGTCAGAGAGAACTATTCAACTAGTCTTCGCAGTGAAGTGACAATACACGCTACAGCAGATGGGACACGTAATTAATAAGCTTAACCAGCGTGTTGGTGTTACTAAATCAGCCTTACCCAGTACTACCATCATGTTTGCTAGTAGTGCACGCTTCCGCAAATACGCCTACACACCTCTGTCCTCCATTAACTGACATATGGGCCCTCTTGTGGTAGACACACATGTCATCGGTGTAACTATTTACACTCCGAAGGATGGTATATCCTGGTAGTAGTACTAGTAGAATTGAGATTTAAGGCAGTTTCTTCCCCGTCTTCCACTCTTCTTTGTCCTCTCCTCTTCTTCCTCCTCTCTTCCCCATCGTTGGCCGCACACCATTTACCGCCGCTCACTGCTCACCCACCCGCGCCATCTTCCTTGGTAGCTCGCGTGTACCATATCCCCCCGATCACTTCTCGGCCACACGAGGAGAAGCTTCTTCGCCCGCCTGCCCGAATCCACTTCCCCGCTGGCTCGCAGGCACCGAATACCCCAATGGCAGAACCGACTGACACACAGAGCCGCGATTGGAATTCCCTCCCCGATGTTCTCTTGGAGCAGATCTATAATCGTATGGACCTACTCAGCACCGTCCATCTAGCTGCATGCTCGGTGTCTTTGTACCGTCTACTCGTCTGCAACCGGCCAGCTCTTTTCAAGACACCCTGCTTGCTAATGCCCGATCCTCGCAGGTGGCCCATACACCGACTTGACGATCCTACGGAGGTTACCTTGGTGCCCCTCAAAATGCTACCACTACCCGTCCACCTATCCTTCATGCGCGGCCACTACTGGGCGGGCATGAAGGCCAATTGGATCGTCCTCATCCACCAATCCGGTAGTCCGTGGCGTTTCGTGGATATCTACACCCAGCGAGAGATCACCCTTCCATCGTTGGATACTGCCGACTTCGAGCCTCACGGCCCACTGGACACTCCTGCCTACTACGCACGAGACACGTCATGCTTTTTGCTCGACCTCTGTTTGCTGAAAGTTGTAATCTGTGAAGTGCCCACACCATCAGAAGACTACATGGATTACAAGCTCATTGCCTTGTTCGACATGGGATTATACTATCTAGAATCCGGTCGCCATACATGGTTATGGCTCATCATCAATCCTGTTGAGGCAACATTTCTGTCCGATGCTACAGTGCATGATGGCATCGTTTACGTGGTCAACACACAGATTGGCTGTCTATACTAGTGGAATCTATCATCGTGTAATTGTTCTATCTCATCCCATCTTTACCTTATGAATACGACTGCCTGTTCATTGTTACAAATTTAGAATAGATAGGATGTCTATAACCACATCATTGCTACTCCCTCCGTCCCAAAATAAGTGTCTCAAATTTGTACTAGCTCTAGTACAAAGTTGTACTAAGTTTAAGACAATTATTTTGGGACGGAGGGAGTATATGCTCCTCTCATTTCCTAGATTTTTATGACCACACATGTTATCGTTAGAGTTGATATGAGAACAATTGGCATCTAATGATCGTTAGAATACATATTATGAGCATAACATCATGATTGCTATATGTTACTCTCGTTTCCAAGATTTTTATAACAACGCATGTTATTTCTTAGAGTTGATATGACAACAGTAGTAGTAAGTGCTATGGCAGAATATGAGTAGGATCTATCATAGTTGTTTTCCTCTCATTGTTACATGATGGTTGAACCATGACATATTGATTGAATATGAAAGCCATTGGCTTATTTTTTTAACTCGGGGTATGATTATGACCATGACATTGCAATTCTCTGTCTATGTTATGTGTCACTGTTATAATAATCTTAATTCCACACATACTCTGAACATGATTGTTTATTTTTGTCCTTTTGGTCTCCAATTTGAATTGTTGCAGCAGACGCAAATGCACTGACCTTCATGATTCCAGGACCTGGAATCATACCAGCCGATGGGTGCTGGTTTATCACTCGTTCAGCTGACGGCGGTCATTTGATGCTCATTCACACGTACCAAATTGACCAAACCATTACATCAAACCACACGCAGTACAATGTGTGGGGCGTTCGTGACATTGATGGCTATGGCTGCTTCGTGTTCGAGAAAGATCTCAGCTCCGTTGGGCCAGGTGTATTCAACTGGAGCCGGGTTTACAACCTCGGCAACCACTCCTTGTTCCTCGGGCTCAATTATCTGATCATACAACCAATCATCGATCATATCACTGGCGATGATTACCGTTCTATACAACTTCCATTCTCCAGGGGGGACTGTGTTTACACATCATACCATGGGTTTCATGAAACACCATATCTAGAGATTCGTCGACACAGCTTGTTGCCAGATAATCTTCAGTGTGTGAAAGGCATCAAGCTTCCATGCGATAGGTGGCTGTGGCAAACCTGACATGCGGGGCGATGTGGTTCATGCCAACAGCAAATATGCACAACTGTATTCGTGTTGATATCTAGACTGAACCATGTATTTTGCTGCTGTAGCACGACCCTCTTTTGTTAGATATTATGTACTGTTGTTAGTTTGAAGCACTCCTCTGGTTTGAAGGATAGATACCTTCATGGGATCAAGTGCATCCTAACTCACCTGCGTAGGATGTACTGATAATGATGATGAAGATGCTGTGCAGAAGCCACACACACACACACACACACACACACACACACACACACACACACACACACACACACACATATATATATATATATATATATATATATAATATATATACAGCCGGTCTATTCTGCTAGTATTAGCAGAATAGTTATTCTGATAACACTTCGGCACTGCACGCTCAACAGAAGCGCACTGCATCATTTTGAGGACGAGCACTGCAATACAAACTAGTGAACTTCACGTCAAAATAATTGCATGCAGTGTTTTTCTGGTACTGTTTTCACTCTAGATTTTTAACTGTTTATTGGAACGAGGCCTATAATATACCGTTGGAAAGCTATGCATTAGGCGCAACTTCGCCATGTTGAACACTTTTCAAGATTCCTTGTGGTTTAAGTGCAGTTTCAAAAATGGCGCAACGGAGACGAGTGGCAGCGAGCGTATTTTCATCATTTTTTCTAAACCGTTCATCGGAATAAAGCAAATGATACTCCACTGGAAAGATATGATCTAGGCGCATCTTTTTCATATGTATTAGTTTCTGTAATTCGTTACGGTTTAAGAGCAGTTTCAAATTTGCTAAATCACGGAATTACGTTTTTTCGAAATTTTTGTATTGTTTTTGCTACAGTTTTCGAACCGTTCATCGGAATGAGGCGTGTGATATGCCGTTGGAAATATAAGTACAAGGCACAACTTTCACATGTTGAAATGTTTTTAAGATTCCTTACGGTTTTAAGTTAATTTCGAAAATGGTGCGGCGGACGACATGTGGCAGCGGTCGTTTTTCGCGAAATTTTTTCAAACCACTTTTCGAAATGATTCAAATGATACGCCGTTGGAAATATATCGACAAGACGCAGCTTTTTGATGTAGAACACACTCTCTAATTCCTTACGGTTTAAGAGCAGTTTCAATTTCACCAAAATGCGGAAGCTCTGTTTTTCGCGACACCCAAATCGACTTGTGTACTGCATCAGACAGAAGAATGCACTGCTTTAGATAGGAAGCCGCACCCCATCATATGGTCAAGTAACCTGCTTGATTTCTTTTATTTACACGTAAATTTTCTCATGGGAGGAAGTGGACGGTACCGGTGTCAAAACCAGCGAATCTCGGGTAGGAGGTCCCGAACGGTGCATCTAAGGCTAATGGTAACAGGAGACTGGGGACACGATGTTTACCCAGGTTCGGGCCCTCTCGATGGAGGTAATACCCTACTTCCTGCTTGATTGATCTTGATGATATGAGTATTACAAGAGTTGATCTACCACGAGATCAGAGAGGCTAAACCCTAGAAGCTACCCTGTGGTATGATTGTTGTTGTTCTACGGACTAAACCCTCCGGTTTATATAGACACTGGAGGGGGCTAGGGTTACACAGAGTCGGTTTACAGAGAAGGAGATCTACATCCGAATCGCCAAGCTTGCCTTCCACGCCAAGGAGAGTCCCATCCGGACACTGGACGAAGTCCTCAATCTTGTATCTTCATAGTCCAACAGTCCGGCCAAAGTACATAGTCCGGCTGTCCGGATACCCCCTTATCCAGGACTCCCTCAGTAGCTCCTGAACCAGGCTTCAATGACGATGAGTCCGGCGCATAGATTGTTTTTGGCATTGCGAGGCGGGTTCCATCTTCGAATACTCTAAGATAAATTCCGAGCACAAGGACCGTGTTCGGTTCTGCAAGATAAATTCCATATACCACCATAAAGAGAATAATAATCCACGAATCTAATCTGCTGACAACTCTTTGAAACGTGACATCATGCCATGGTCCGGCTTTTATTCGAACCATTTATTTATAACACATTACAAGGCGGTTCCTTTGGCACGTCTTGTCAAAGCAGAGATCATGTCCCTCTTATCGTGGGATCCTCATCAATACAGGTATGGGTAATCCAACCATGCCTATTGGCATGACTACGTGTCTCTAGGCAAGTCCCGAACGGTTACGCCGGGAACGCTTGGCATTCTTCCCCCTTTATAGATGGGTCGAGGCCTATCCCTTTACCTCCACGCTTGCGCTTGTCCGCACTTCGAGTTCCAACACCCAAAGCTCAAGCTCAGGCACCTCGGATCTTCGATCATGTCTGGATCCGACCATCAAGGCCGGTGGATGCCTTCCTCTATCACAGAGGAGGATATCACAAAGCTCAGGGAGGTCGGGTATTTGACTGCCGATGTTAAGCACAGGCTCCCCGCCCCTGGACAGGTTATCCCTACTCCCGAGCCCAACGAGCGCGTCGTATTTGTCTCTCACTTCCCCCGGGGATTGGGCTAGACCCTTGATCCCTTTGTAAGAGGGCTCATGTTCTATTATGGGCTATATTTTCACGATCTAGCTCCGGACTCCATTCTTCACATCTCATCATTTATCGTCATGTGCGAAGCCTTCCTCCATGTCACCCCACACTTTGGCCTATGGCTCAAGACTTTCAATGTGAAGGCGAGGGTGATCGAGGGGCGGCACGCAGAGTGCGAGGGCGCCGCAATAAGCAGGAATGCCGATGCCCCGTGGCCCGAAGGCTCCTTACCGGAGGTATCCGATCTATGGCAACGGAGGTGATTATATGGCACAGCTCCTCGAGGCTCAAAGTGGGCGGCCGCCCCCACCTTCTGCTCGGGCCCTCCGCCACAACTGGCATCGTGGGCCAACGTGGGACTGAATTGGGGGCCTTGAAACAATGTTCCGACGTTGCAGAGCCGCATTCGGGAGCTTCTCGAGAGGGTCATTAGTCTTGTCAAAATAATCCAGGTAATACTAGTTCGGCGGGCCCTGCCGTGTAAATGTCGACCTCTCCGGATGTCGGAGTTCAATCCAGAAGGTCCGTGAACCATTCAGCACTTCTTCGGTATGACACCTTTACGAATGTATTAATTGATCTTCGGACCATAAATAAAGTGTCCGGACACCACCGAGGATGTGGGCCTGAGCTGCAACCGCCAAGATACCCAACTAAGTAACCCTGTGACCGAACACTTCGTTTTTATTTGTCATAACATTGTTCTGAAAAACTATCCGCGACCAGGATTGGCTCAGTAAGGCGGAGAGAATCAGGTATCCAGCCCCGCTTCCCGAAGGCTCGCCCGGTCCGGCAATAGCCAGGATGCTTAAACAGGCGATAAGTCAAGTGACATCGCAGAAAGGTGAAGGGAAGAGTGGAGAAGCCGAGAGTGAGCCTCAAACACTGTGCATCCGAACTGGGGGAATTAATGTCTCCATGGAGGAGGAGAATCAGGGAGGTGAATCTGAGGTTACCTCCCCCCGCAGGAAGAAGAGGGCCGCTTCCGAAGACTTGGAAACGTGGGCGCCTAAACAAGGGAAGAAAACTTCACCAAAGGGCCCTGCCCCGAAGGTCGCTCCTACCGCACCGTGCCCGCTAACGGGCCAGCCCTCCACCGAACTGTAAGTTTAATAAACAAGAAAAGATTATCGCTTTTTCCTCTAAGAGCAATAACCAGGACCTATTTTTTGAAGTCCGGCTAGCAGTTCGTCTCAACAGGGTCCGTCCTTGGGGGATCTTCTTCCGAAAATGATGGAGAGTGAAACCCCACCTATCTCTCCGCCCTATGGGGCACGCGACCCTGAGGTGTCATCACGGAGGAGTCCAGATCCACTGAGGCCAGAAGCTAATACTTCGGCCGCCCCGAGCCCAGCGCCTTCGGCTCCTACGGGGGACAATGAAAAGGGTCTGGGTGAGTCCGGTGTCCAGCCGAACATACTGACGGGCCACCTGGAGTCAGCTGCTCTCTCGGAGGATCACCGTACACTAATGGGTATGGTGTTGGACAAAATTTCCTCCACCACAAGCGGGTTAAATGAAGCTTTTAGGAGCTTGCTAAAAGGCTTCGAGGTAAGTAACGCAATACATAGTTTTTTGGTTGCACCGCACACGATAGATGTGCTCTGTATAGATAGTAGCCCCTGAGACTGTGTTTGCCAGCCCATGGCGGCAAACGGAGGATCACACTCCCAGGTAATCATCCACTTGTATTGATGTGCAGGTTGCTAAGGGTCCGGCGATAGACCAGACCACTGAATGCGCTGAATTGAGGCGACAGATTGACATGGTGGATACCGACATCACGCTTTTAAACAAGCGATTCGAGGAGTCGCAGAGTATGCGCTCTTATATCCACATTTGCTCTAGGAAATTATAAGAAGGTGGTAATATTAATATGATGTGATATGGCTACAGGCGGAGCAGCCGCCATTGATGCCCTGAGGGCGGAACTTGCCCTAGCCAAGGACCAAGCCTGGTTCAGCAATGCGGCTGCCCTAATGGCAGGCGAAGACTAGAAAGACGAACATGCTGCTCATCTCTGAAGCGAAGAGAAGATAGCCGAGATGGCTGTGGAGCTAAGGGATGCCGCCGGCCTGTATGAGCTTCTCGAGAAGGAGAATCAGGCGAAGGCGGGTGACCTGAAGAAGGCGCTGGATTCGGCTAAGGAGATGCGCTCTGACATTAGAGATGTCCGGGAGGAACTTCGACAAGCCGGAGAAATTGCTGCTGGAAATCCTTATTTGTTGCGGATGAAGTTTTTAGATCCAAAGTACGCTCCGTTGGATAAGCTATGGAGCGCTGCAGATGAGTATGCAGACTTGGCGAAGAGTGCGGCTGATGCGACCAAGTTGTTCAAGGATCATAAAGATAATGAAATGGAAAGGATGTTCTGGTCGCAATTTAATGCCCCAGCGCGCTCATTACCATTGAGTGAGAAGATGGCTGCTATATCCGAGCTCCATAGGCTATCCGGCCTTGCAATGAGGTATGTACTAGACCATCTATGGCCAAGGGGACCAAATCCGGACAGTTACTTTGGTTTGGTGCAACAATTATTTGGCACCAGAGTGTGAATACATGCTGAGAAGAGGTCGGCGTGCATAGAGGGCACGCGGATGGCTCTTGCCCGTGTGAAGACATATTGGGCGGACATGGAGGCCACCAGCATTGCAACCCGGGGTCCCGCAGGAATCCATGACCCAACCAAGCACTTTTTTGAGTAGGTCATAGAAGGTGCCCATAGAATAGAGGCTCAGTGCTCGAAGAATGTCATGTTCGAGTGATGATTCTATTAATTGTAAACAATTATGTGTTTAATTATAGAGGCTGTTTTTTATACTTTTGCCTGAAAGAATTATAATGTCTCCTGTGTGGCTATTTATGTATGCATATAACGTGAAAGTTAGCAGTCGTTGGCTTTATCCCCCACGCATATAATGCGGGGGTGTTCGAAAAAATAGGCGTAAACACACTTGATCCAACGTCTTGGTCCATTAAGGAGGTGATCGCACGTCGAACCAGGCAACCGGACTATATAGTTGTAACACTTTCACTTAGCCATAGGAGTTGAAAGGTGCTGCTACTATGTAGCCCCTGGTACTTCCGCGTTCATACGGATACAGTGCGCGTACTTGACCGGAAAACCGGTCCTTCATTGATGTAGAGGAATCCTATAAATTATGATGAGTCCTCAAGTGGTTGACCAGTCTCTCGCTGTATCATGACAGTCAGTTTTCGGCTTTCTCTACTGAGGTGCTCATTCGGAATAACCAGGGCACAATCATAGTAGTTCTCCTTTGGTCGCCTTAGCCGATAGAACGGAACATAAGGCAGCAAACCCAGGAGCCGAGCTAACCCAACATTTGACTAAAGACATGATTCGGAGCTGATGCATATAAGGCCAAAATCGCGACGTCGAACACTCCCGAAGGTATTCGGACTTTATACCATATACTGGGCTGAATGACGCCCTTGACCCTATAATTCCAGGTACGTGCATTGATCTGTCGTGGTGAAAAGCCTATAACGCCAATGTCCCTTGTGGGTGTATGAAAATACCTGTGGGATGTCAAGCAACAAAAGACAGTAAAGAAGGTTTACACAGGGGCTTATCTAAACAGAAACCTTTGGGCGGGGCCCTGCTGCACGTCTGCGCCTTTGTCTTCGTTGTGCCGTATCCTGGAAGGGTGTCGCACGAGTAGTGTTTGTAAAAACGAAAACTCATAAAGAGGAGTAAGCGTGCGGGAATTTAGTTATTCTCAATGGGTATTAGAAATATGAGATATTGGCCTATTGATGAGGCAAGCCAAATTGTGGGCTTTATGATGTGTTTGCAGCCCCTAGCTCATGTTTATTCGGGCTATTATGAAAAATGGTGTACTAGACTCGTCTATCCGTGTCCTTGGTCTGAACGACCGATCATGCGTTCTAGTGGGAGAGACCGCCTATAGTCCGGCAGCAAAAGCTACTGCATACTGCTCTATGTTTCCACTAAGCATTATGACGCCACATGGACCGGGCATCTTAAGTTTGAGGCAGGCGTAGTTCGCTATTGCGTTAAAGCAAGCGAAGGTCGTTCTTTCGAGTAATGCATGATAACTGCTGCTGAAGGGAACGATGTTGAAGAGTAGTTCCTTGCTTCTGAAGTTGTCGGGAGTATCGAATGTCACTTCTAATACGAGGGAGCCCCAGCAGTGGGCCTCAATGCCTGGAATCACTCCATTGAAGGTGGCGCTATTTTGGCTTATTCTAGATGGGTCTATCCCCATCTTGCGGATGGTGTCTTGATATATCAGATTAAGACTATTGCCGTCGTCCATTAGGACTCAAGTGAGATGGTATCCATCATTTATTGGGTCGAGCACCAAGGCAGCCGATCCTCCGTGCCGGATACTGGCCAGGTAGTCCCTGTGATCAAAAGTGATTGGGCAGACCGCCCAGGGATTGAATTTGGGGTCTACGAACTCTGCGTGAGTTGCGTGTACCATGTTTATCGTTTTGACTTCCGGTGGGAATTCTTTCTGGCCCCTCGTGTCCGGCTGGCGAGGCTCATCCTCGTATTCGCTTGGTGTGTGCCTTCCCTTGTGTTCGGCGTTTAATTTGCCGGCCTGCTTGAAGACCCCACATTCTCTGTGGGTATGATTTGCAGGTTTTTCGGAAGTGCCATGGATTTGACACAATCTGTCCAGGACTTTATTCAGGTTGGACGGCCCCTCTTTGCTACCTTTGAATGGCTTCTTTCCTTGACCAGGCCCCTGAATCCGGTGTTGACCGCCGTGTTGTCCGAACTATCATCATTTCGACGTTTGTGCTTAGTGCGCCGTGGATTCCCTTTGCCATCTTGAATTTCGGATGTGACTGGGTCACTGGTTCCTCTACGGGCCAACCAGCTATCTTCGCCCGCACAAAAGCGGGACATGAGGCCTGTTAAGGCTGCCATCATTCTTGGATTTTCTTGGCCGAGGTGTCTGCGATCCACTCATCTCGGATACTGTGTTTGAAGGCCGCTAAGGCTCCGGCATCCGGACAGTCAAAAATTTGGTTCTTCTTAGTGAGGAATCTGTTCCAAAGCTTGCGGGCTGACTCTCCGGGCCGCTGAATTATGTGACTTAAATCGTCTGCATCCGGAGGTCGGACATAAGTTCCTTGAAAGTTGGCCCTGAAAGGATCCTCAAGTTCCTCCCAACTTCTAATTGAGTTTTCGGGGAGGCTCTTCAGCCAGTGCCGAGCTGGTCCTTTCAACTTGAGGGGAAGGTATTTGATGGCGTGGAGGTCGACCCCACGAGCCATGTGTATGTGAGGGATAAAATCTTCAATCCAGACCCCAGGGTATGTCATTCCATCGTATGCTTCTATATTCACGGGTTTCAATACTTGTGGAAATTCATGATCCAGCACCTCATCGGTGAAGCACAGGGGGTGCATAGCCACTCAGTATCTGGTCGTGTCGCGGCATGCTGTTGGCTGTTGTTGCGCCCTGTGTTGATTTCGGACTTGTATTCGATCAGTATGATCATTGAGGTGACCATAATCCCGCGTCGGAGCATGTCCTCTAGGCCCGTAGATGGACCTGGCCGCACTGGCCTTTTTGTCCAGGAGCTCACGTAAATCGTGTGCGGTATCAGTGGCTGCTTTGTCGCCGCCATGAGGTGGTTGGTCCGGCAGAGTGGCCCTAATGTTCTTTGGTGGAATGGGCGCTGCGGCCTCGTTATAAAATTTGGGTAGCAATCTGCGCTTTGGGTAGCTCTTTGTATGGCGATCGTTGCCACATTTTCCTTCGGTGTCTAGCACCTTGTTCCATCTTCGGTTGAGCGTATCTTGCCCCGTTTTAAGCCTTTGCTTCTGCTTCTTCAGGCTTCTCGCTGTGGCCAGAAGCTTTCCGCGGAGGTTATCTTGCTTCACGCATTTTTCCGGGATGATGAATGCATCATCAACCGGACTGTCCTCCCCTCCGTGGGTAGTTTGGTGATTTCAGCCCTCGGGATCGTTGTGATCGGGCGTTTGTTCAGCGTGGCCTGGATCTTCTTGCCCTATTACTGGGTTCGAATTGTCGCCTTTGGAGTCAACCGGAGTATCATTCTTCCTCGCGCTGTTATCGCTATTTTTACTGTGACTGGACTTAGAGCGGCGCCTGCACTGTCATTTTTCTTTTTGTCCGGGGGGTTTGTCCTCCTTCGTGTCCGAATTGTCCCCGTTGTCTTCCTTGGGCGTGTCCACTATGTAGATACCATATGATGAAGTGGTTGTCCAACGCCCCGTGGGCGATGGTTCCAGATCATCCCCTGCGTCGACATCCATACCGCCAATGTCGTCAGAGTCGAAATTAAGCATGTCTATTTGGTCGTCGATAGTGGCTATGAAGTGGGTGGTGGGTGGGAGGCAATTTTCTTCATCATCCGTGCCCCACTCAGGCAGGATGTAGTTCGACCAGGAGTCTTCTAACAGAGAGAGAGAGACCTTAACGAATTTAGCACATTACCAAAGGGGGAGTGCTGGAAGATATCCGCGGCGGTGAATTCCATGACTGGAGCCCAATCAGATTCAATGTGCATGGATGCACGCGGTCCGGGACATATGACCGAGAACAAGTCCGGGGGTCTGGAGACACAGACTTCCCTAGAAGCGGAGTCTGTGTTCGGCTTCAACGCTGATAGGTGTGCGGCCTCCATGGCGGGGTCCATCCACCCGTCCTTGGATGGAACGATATGCTCTGGATCAAAGTCCGGAGCCATGGCAGGGGCGATATGCCGAATACTTTCCAATGGTAGATCTAAGTCATGCGCATGGCGATCGTTCGGCGCTCCTGACGTGGGCTCGAATCCGTCGAAGATCAAGTCTCCGCAGATGTCGGCTATATAGTTTAGGTTCCAAAACATGGCCTGACGGCCAGGGGCGCAGCTGTCAATCTGCTCTATATGGCAAAGCGAGTTGGCCCGCAATGCGAAGCCGCCGAACACAAAAATCTGTCCGGGGAGAAAAGTCTCACCCTGGACAGAGTTGTCGAAGGTTGGAGAAGCCATCAAGCCTTACAGCCACGACACAGAGGAACTCTCAATGAAAGCACCAATGTCGGTGTCAAAACCGGCGGATCTCGGGTAGGGGGTCCCGAACTGTGCGTCTAAGGCTAATGGTAACAGGAGACTGGGGACACGATGTTTACCCAGGTTCGGGCCCTCTCGATGGAGGTAATACCCTACTTCCTGCTTGATTGATCTTGATGACATGAGTATTACAAGAGTTGATCTACCACGAGATCAGAGAGGCTAAACCCTAGAAGCTAGCCTATGGTATGATTGTTATTGTTCTACGGACTAAACCCTCCGGTTTATATAGACACCGGAGGGGGCTAGGGCTACACAGAGTCGGTTTACAGAGGAGGAGATCTACATCCGAATCGCCAAGGATGCCTTCCACGCCAAGGAGATTCCCATCTGGACACGGGACGAAGTCCTCAATCTTGTATCTTCATAGTCCAACACAACAACCAAAGTACATAGTCCGACTGTCTGGATACCCCCTTATCCAGGACTCCCTCAAACGGGACTTCACATCAGGCGTAAATGAACCTCAAATGCATGGAGAAGTAAACCGCATTACTTTATTTGTTGTTTCAGTAACATTTTTTTGCATTTACAAGATGAACAACATCAGACATCGAACCGCACTGCTTCAGTTAGAAAACCGCACTGCATCAAATGGTCACTTACAAGATGAACAACATCAGACAGCCGACCGTACTGCTTCAGTTTAGAAAATGACACTGCTTCAGTAGAAAAGCGCACTGCATCAAATGGTCAAGTGAACGGCATTACTTTTTTTTGTCATTTCTCTACCATTTCTCATTTAACACATCTTTGCACTGCATCAAATGGTCAAGTGAACGACATTATTTTGTTGTTGTTTCTCGACCATTTTTTCATTTAACACATCTTTGCATTCTTCTTTCTTTTTCTGTTTGGAGTTTTGGGTTTCCACATTGGCAAGTTGTACACTTGCGAAGAAGCAAACTGCATGGTTGAGGGAAATGAGCCGCAACACAATACGAAATGTACTTCTTTTGTAAACAAGTTTCAAACGAGTCCACATAACTTTTATATATAAAATCATTGAAAACCGCATGCTACCTTTGTCCTCTCACGCAAAAAATCCCAGCGAGGAGCACGGTTGGAGGCGCGGGGGGCGTGGCTCCCTGACGCAGAACCGAACTGCACTCGAATCAATACCACATGCTCCCGCTGACCATGAGCTGCACAAAAGCTATCAAGAACAAAGTGAACACCAAAGTACACACCCTTCGTCATGCCCAATATGCACTTATGCATTGCACGCGGGGTCTCAGTGCACTGCACGACCCAACCCGTGCTGCTCCAGGGACGGACGAGGGAATGTGGAAGGGTAGGGGAGATTGAATCGAACTCCATAAAGATTGCCATGGAACCGCACGCTTCTGCGTTGCTGCACTGCATCTGGAAGAAACCTCCACGTGGAGAGTAGGAAGCAGGAGGCGTCGGTGGGTGGTTGTCGGCACGGCAGACACGCACTCCGCACTGCGCAGGCGTACCAGGAGGATTGAACGGGGGTTGGGGATCTGGTGACTGTACGCGCTGGGGATGCGGCACGGCACACACGCGATCAGCATGGAGAACTGCACGACTTGCCTTCCAAACTACACGCTCGCACGACGAGCAGTGCTCCACCGTACTGCAAGCCGGCACTCTACCATCCTTCTCCAGCGAGGTGGACAGAACTGCATCATAGCGTCTTTGGGCTCTCATTGATGTTCTTTTCCTCTCCTGCAAAAATTAGCAAAGCTGAATCGCAAGAACAAGAATAGGAAACTGCAGTGCGCTGGAGGTTCTCATCCCAAAAATCAAAAGAGCAGACTGCAACAGTAGCCTCACCTTGCGTGGTTGCCTGTCTGTCAGTGGGAAGCAAAGGAAAAGGCTCGAGAGGAGGGATATGTGGTGGTTCTCCGGCCAGCCCAAATAGAACAACGAATGCTCGGGAACGGCCAAAAAATCATTGGATTGCATTGCTGGTGGCTTTTGCTGCAAATAGACAAGCAACCGAGCTGCAGACCAAACTCCTCACCGACTCCAAGCTGCAAGCACGGTGGGGACGTGGAGTCCGTCCGGGGAAAAGCTGGGGCCGCAGTTGGGGCGGGGCCGTGGAGGCCGTCCGGGGCGGAGCTTGGGCCACGGTCGGGGCGGCGCGGGGCGGAGCTACAGCCACGTCCATCGTAGGGACGTGGAGGCCGGCCGTCATGGGGCGGTGCAGCAACCCCGGTCATGGGACGCTGACGGCTTCGAGATGAGCTGACTCTTGGCTGACGACTTCAAGATAAGACGACTATGAGAGTCGGCCCGCGACTCTAACCACCTCCTGCCTTCGCCATGATGGGCGGGGAAGGGTATGGTCGTTGCGTGGCCGTCTCTACTCTGCCTACGAGGGGCTGGCATGGCTACAGTGCGCCGTACCGCTAGAGATCTACATCGTGGCGTGACAGTGTTGCCATGCCTGCCCTGGGCGGCGCACTGTGCCCACGACGGCCTACCTGTACGGCCCGGAGATCGCGGGACCGCCCGTCAGCGGGAGAACAGAAGACGGCGAGAGCGCCCCGAAGACGGGCCCGTGGGAGTCGGCCCCTCCCACGGGCCCCGCACGCCATTAAACAGACAAGACGGGGAATGGCGACAGTGATCGTCTGCCAGACGGCGGCACTGTTGCCACGACCCCATGACCAAGCCAGCGTCATCAGAAGAACCACTACAGTACCAGGCCTGTCAGCGGGGCCCGCCAGTCGGCGTGCCCCAGTAGTCGGCGGAGAAGACGGCGGCCGGAGAGACAGACGGCTGGGACCCGCGCCCAGCCGGATTACCATTGTATCCCTGAGGGGCAGGCCTATATAAACCCCCCGGGGCACCCATGCAAGGGGAATAGCTTCTCTAGTATCAGACACGGTCATATAGGAAAGAGAGAGCTAGCCTTGCCCTCTCCTACCTCCAGAAAACAGCTCTAGGAGCAACCTTGTATTCACTTTTCATAGTGATCATGCGGACACCCCGCAAAGCAGCAGTAGGGGCGTTATCTCCTCGGAGATCCGTGAAGCTGGGTAAGATCCTCCGGCGTGCATGTCTTTGCCTCATCCCTCTTCCGGGCACCGGCGACGTTCTACTCGCTCCCACCATGATAAGCCATCCTTTGGCATATGTTGTACGCAACCCCCGACATTTGGCGCCCACCATGGGGCGAGGTGCACCGTCATCCACAGACCTGCTCTGGACGGGAACCCTTTTTCTCCCTGGCGAGAACAGCCAGCCCGGCACGCCAGACGGAGTCTGCGCCGACGCACTGCACGGCGCTGAGATCGCCTGCGCAGCCAGCTGCCTCGCCGAACTTGTCGGCGAGATTCGCCTCTCCGACGAGCCTGCATCCGACGCAGGCACGGACGGCCCCGAGAGCCTCCTCGCAGTCCTCCTCGACGAACTCCACCTCGCCGGCGAGCCTGCCGTAGACCTGGAATCCATAGGCTCCACCGATCCGATGCTAGTCGACTCCGACACCGCGTCGCTCGACGCGTTCCCCACCAACATGGTGGTCTATGACGAACCGCTCCCTTGCGCGGAGAGCGGCGGAAGCACCGTCACGCAGGTTCTCGCCCTCAACCATGGTGAGTGCTCCGGCGAAGGCGCTCGCGACCCGCTCAACGCGGCTCTGCGAGACCTGTCCGCGTCGATTCCGGGAGACGCTGACGCCGAGACGCTGGAGGCGCGCCGCCTTCAGCTCATCGAGGGCGCGAAGAAGCTGGCAAGCATGAGTCGCTTTTCAGAAGCCTACCAACGTGAGATGGATCGCGCCGTGGGCGGTTCGCCGGCTCTGACTGGGCCTAGCCGCCTAGGCGCGGTCCGGCAATGCGGCGTGGCAATCGCCAATCTGTTTGGGGATGATCGCCCTGTGTATGCCACGCCTACGGAGAACATCCGCGCCGCCCAGGCGGCGGTGGACGAGCGAGTTCAGCAGCTCCTCGACGCAGCTGCCGTGCAGAACGAAGTCGGCTGCCGTACGGAGGCGCCGCGGCGACAAAACGATGACCCGCCACCCCGCTGAGATCAAGGCGCGACGTCTCGGACGCCGACTAGCGGAGTCCGCGGAAAGAAAGACAAGGAGCCGGCTGTCAGCCACAGTCGGACTCGCATCACCATCGAGCGCGACCAAGACGGCCAGCCCAAAGCAGTGGAATGGCAGGACGACTATCTGCCTCCCCCTCCTCGCAGAGAGAGGCGAGTCTCCCCGCCACCCGTAGAGCATCCGACTCTCAGCGACCACCTTGGCTGCCGAGAGGGAGTCGGAGAGAATGATGCCCGCCACCGGATCGACCGACTCCACCGATTCCTGGCACTTGAAGAAGAGGACGAGTTGGCTCCTCCCTGTTTCGGACACCGCATCCGAGATGAGCCTTTTCCCAAAGGGTTCACGCTCCCCCGAGACACGCCCAAGTACACCAGCACCGTGAAGCCGGAGGACTGGCTGATTGATTACTCCACGGCCGTCAATATAGCGAACGGCAACAAGCGTGTTGCCATAAGGTATGTTCCACTCATGCTCCAGGGCACGGCCCGGACATGGTTGAACAGCCTGAAGCCCCGCAACATCAACAGCTGGGTCGACTTCACCGAGGCCTTCGTCCGCAACTTCACGAGCATGTACAAGCGACCTCCCAAGCCTCGCCAACTCTCCTTGTGCGTGCAAGGCCCCGACGAGTCCACTCACGACTACCTCACGCGCTGGGCCGAGCTTCAGAACTCTTGCGAGGGCGTGCACAAGGTGCAGGCTATCGAATACTTTACTGCCGGGTGCAAAGAAGGCACCCTCCTCAATCACAAGCTCCCCTGCGACGAGCCAGAGACCCTTGATGAGCTGCTGGTCATAGCAGACAAGTAAGCCACGGCCGACTCCTCCATGAAGGCGGAGATTCAAGTTAGTGTGGCTGGCAAAGTAGCCCCTCAGGCCCCAAGAACTCCGGCTGGGGACACCAGTCGGCGACAGCAGCAAAGCAACCACAAGCGCAAATCCCCACAGCCGGCTTCCAACAGCCGGCAAGTGGCGACAGTCGAAGACCAATAGCCGGAGGGGCAGCCTCCGACCAAGCGACAGAAGGGCGACAAGTCCAACTGGTTGCCGGCCTTCTCTTACGAGCAGACTCTAGATGGCCCCTGCAAGTTCCACAGCGGCGCGAAGCCATCAAATCACACCACCCGGAAATGCCACTGGCTCAGCAGAATCGCCAAGGGAGACGGCCTACTCCCTCCCCCGCCTGCTGGGCCGCCGCCTCCACCGCCGCCCCAGCAACCGGCTGTCAGGCCAGTCGGTGCGATACAAGACGAGTACCCAGATGAGCACGGAGCCTATGTGGTGTTCACCAGTGTGGCTGATGATCGACGCAGCAGGCGGCTGCAGCAGCAAGAGGTGAACGCGGTCGCGTCAAGCACTCCAGAGTTCATGCACTGGTCCGAAAGGCCTATCAGTTGGAGCAGAGCTGATCACCCAGAGGTGATGCCGAGTCCGGGCTCCTACGCCCAGGTCTTAGGCGCCACACTCGCCACAGATAGGCGGGCCTCTCGTTTCTCGCGAGTGCTGATAGACGGAGGCAGCAGTATCAACATCCTATACAATGATACCATGGAGAAGTTAGGAATCAAGCAAAGACAGCTTCAGAGCAGCCGTACTGTGTTCCACGGCATTGTCCTCGGCCTTTCCTACTCGCCAATCGGCAAAATCCTGATAGACGTCCTCTTTGGGGACAAAGATCATTTCAGTCGAGAGACAGTTTGGTTTGAAGTGGTGGACCTCGAAAGCCCACACCATGCGTTGCTTGGCCGACCTGCTTTGGCCAAATTCATGGCGGTCCCCACTATGCCTACCTCAAGATGAAGATGCCGAGTTCCAAGGGGATTCTAACCATAGCCGGCGACTACAGAAAGTCGTCCGCTTGCGCGACCGAAAGCAGTTGGCTGGCCGAGTCCTTGGTGATCGCAGCTGAGAAGCGGCTTCTTGATCGGGTTGTGGCGATGGCCGGCAAGCAGCCTGAGATGTCGCCCGACCCTAAGGAGTCGGAAGCAGAAGGATCATTCAAGCCGGCCAGAGAAATGAAGAAGATACCCTTGGACCCGGAGCACACGGAGAGGTACGCTGTCATGGGTACAAACCTTGACAGCAAATAGGAAGGCGAGCTCGTCGATTTCCTCCATGAGAATCGAGACATCTTCGCATGGTCCCCTAAAGACATGCCAGGTTTACCGACGGAATTCTCTGAGCACAAATTACATGTCCGGTCTAATGTGAAGCCCGTCAGGCAGCCCTTGCGCCGCCTGTCAGAAGAGAAGAGAAGAGTTGTTGGAGAAGAGATAGCCCGGCTCCTGACAGCCAGCTTCATTATGGATGTGTTTTTCCCGGAGTGGCTAGCAAACCCAGTCCTGGTGCTAAAGAAGAACAAGCAGTGGCGGATATGTATCGATTACACAAGCCTCAACAAAGCCTGCCCCAAGGATCCATTTGCTCTGCCGAGAATTGATCAGGTGATAGACTCCACAGCCGGATGCGAGCTGCTGAGTTTCTTAGATGCATATTCTGGATATCACCAGATCAAGCTGAACCCGGCTAATAGGATGAAGACCGCCTTCATCACGCCGTTTGGTGCCTTCTGCTACCTGACCATGACGTTCGGCTTGAGGAATGCCGGCGCCACCTTTCAGCGTTGCATGCAGAAGTGCCTCCTGAAACAACTCGGCAGAAATGCCCACGTCTACGTGGATGATGTGGTGGTGAAGAGGAAAAGCGTGGAACACTGTTGGAAGACCTCAAGGAAACCTTTGAGAATCTGCGCCGATTCCAGATCAAGCTCAACCCCGAGAAGTGCGTATTCGGAGTACCAGCCGGCCAACTCCTTAGCTTCCTGGTCTCTGAACGAGGCATAGAGTGCAACCCCGTGAAGATCAAGGCCATCGAGAGGATGGAAGCACCCAGACGACTGCTAGATGTGCAAAAGTTCACCGGCTGTTTGGCGTCCATCAGCCGATTCATCAGTCGGCTGGGCGAGAAGGCCCTCCCCTTATATCAGTTCATGAAGAAGACGACCTTTTTTGAGTGGACTCCCAATGCGGACGAAGCTTTTCTCCAACTGAAGAAAATGTTGACTACGCCCCCTGTGCTGGCGGCCCGACTCCCAAAGAGCCCATGCTCCTGTACATTGCCGCCACCAGCCGGGTAGTCAGCACAGTCATTGTAGTCGAACGCAAGGAGGAAGGCAAGGCGCTACCCATCCAGAGACCGGTATATTACCTGAGCGAAGTACTGTCGACCTCCAAGCAGAACTACTCCCACTACCAGAAGATGTGCTACGGCGTGCACTTTGCCGCCAAGAAGTTGAAGCCTTACTTCAGGAGCATCCAATCACTGTGGTTTGCACAGCCCCCCTAGCCGAGATCATTGGAAGCCGAGATGCTTCTGGCGAGTGGCCAAATGGGCCATTGAGATGGCTCCCTACACCATCTACTACCAGCCCCGCACCGCCATCAAGTCACAAGCGCTGGCCGACTTCCTCGTCGACTGGGCCGAGACCCAGTACCTGCCGCCAGCGCCCGACTCCATCCATTGGCGGATGCATTTTGACGGCTCCAACATACGCACTGGCTTGGGAGCTAGCGTCCTCCTCACTTCCCCCAAAGGGGACAAGCTCAGATATGTGCTGCAGATCCATTTTGCCGCCTCCAACAACATCGCTGAGTACAAGGCGCTCATTCACGGGCTCCGGCTTGCCAAAGAACTCGGCATTCGCCGGATCCTGTGTTATGGCGACTCTGACTTGGTGGTCCAGCAGTCATCTGGCGATTGGGACGCCAAGATGCAAACATGGCGAGCTACCGTTTCCTTGTGCAGCAACTCAGCGGATACTTCGAGGGGTGCGAGTTCCTTCACGTGCCAAGGAATGACAATGACCAAGCAGATGCCTTGGCACGAATTGGCTCCACCCGCCAAGCAATACCATCCGGCGTCGCCCTTTGGCGCCTCCTCAAGCCGTCTGTCAAGCCTTCACCAGAATCAGACTCCATCTTTGTGCCAGCTCCACCCGAAGAAATCGGATCCGACTCCAAGAGCGCTCCAGTCGAAGTCAGCCCGGGGACTTCAGAACCCGGCCCGGGAACTGTGGTGACCAATCCGATGACTCCAGAGCTCGGCCCGGGGACTGCTCTAGTCAGCCCGGGGACTTCATCAATCCAGCAAGCGGCTGCGAACTCCAACCCGTCACCTTCCAGCCCAGCCGCCCTCATCCAAGTGGCAGTACTGGTAGTCGAAGAAATAGCAGCACCCTCATGGGCACAGCCCATCCTCAAGTTCCTGGTGAGCAAAGAACTTCCAATTGATGAAACCTTGGCTCGGCAAGTACAACGCCGAGCGGCAGCCTACACCATAGTCAACAGAGAGTTGGTCAGGCGCTGCATCACTGGCGTCTACCAGCATTGCGTCGAGCCAGAGCAAGGCCAAGCGATTCTCAAAGATATCCATCAGGGCGAGTGCGGCCACCATGCGGCTTCAAGAGCACTCGTCGCCAAAGCATTTCGACACGGTTTCTTCTGGCCGACTGCCCTAGAAGAGGCCAAAGAATTGGTTCAAAAGTGCAAAGGGTGCCAGAAGTTCCGCTCCAAGCCACATCAGCCGGCTTCAGCACTCAAGACTATCCCCATCGCCTGGCCCTTTGCGGTTTGGGGCCTGGATATGGTGGGACCATTCAAAACAGCCCGAGGCGGCCTAACTCACTTACTCGTCGTGGTGGACAAGTTCACCAAGTGGATAGAAGTAAAGCCCATCAAGAAGTTGAATGGTCCAACTGCGGTGACTTTCATCGCCGACATCACGACTCGGTGCGGCATACCGCACAGCATCACCATCGACAATGGCACAAACTTTGCCAAAGGTGCCTTGGCCCGTTTCTGCGCGACTCAGGGCATCCGGCTGGACTTTGTGTCCGTTGCCCATCCGCAGTCAAAAGGCCAGGTAGAGCGAGCAAACGGCCTCATCCTGTCTGGCATAAAGCCTCGACTGGTCGAACCACTGGAGCGTTCGGTCGACTATTGGATTGACGAGTTGCCAGCCGTCCTCTGGAGTCTACGCATGACTCCAAACAAGTCAATCGGCTTCACACCCTTCTTCCTCGTCTACGGTGCTGAAGCCGTCATCCCAACGGACATAGAGTTCGACTCTCCGCGAGTCACCATGTACACTGAGGAAGAAGCAGAAGAGGCACGTCAAGACGGTGTCGATCTGCTGGAAGAGGGCCGGCTGTTGGCACTCAGCCGGTCCAGCATCTACTAGCAGAGCCTGCGCCGATACTACAACAGGAAGGTCAGGCCGAGATCTTTTCAAGAGGGTGACCTTGTTCTCCGGCTGATCCAGCGAACAGCCGGCCAGCACAAGCTGTCGGCGCCTTGGGAAGGCCCCTTAATTATCAGCAAGGTGCTGGGAAACGATTCCTACTACCTGATCGACACTCAGAAGCCTCGAGCACGCAAGAGGGACGACTCCGGCAAAGAGACGGAGTGCCCATGGAATGCAAATCTTCTCCGAAGATTTTACAGTTGATGCAGTATGTATCACGCTACCCTTTGTATTTAAGTACCAAGACTTCGGGCCCCCCGAGACGAGCTCGGGGACTCCCCTTTTTTGTTATCTGTATGATAAGAATTATGCCTTCGAGTATATTACTCTTTGTTATGCCGCTTGGCACCGGGCCCGGGGACTCGCCGCCTCGCGCTATGAAATGCTTCCCGCAGTCAGACAAGTAGTGTGTGGCGCCTAAGCCATCTCCTGTCATAAGCCACAGCTCGCAGAGCGACTGTTTGGTAGGCAGGGGTAAGGAAGAACGGGCGCCCACACGAAAAATGGCTAAGGACCCAAAGCACAAACATAGCCTAAGACGGCTTCCAGCCTCTCTCAAGCAAATGCCGACTCATGAGTAGTCGGCTTGCCGCTTTCTTCTAGCCTCTCTTAAGTGAAGCCGACTCATAAGTAGTCAGCTTACAACTTTCTATCCGACTTGTTAAATAGACTCTAAAATGGCCAAGTACTTGCCTTCCCAAAGTAGCCAAGCATTTGACCCAGTGGCAGTCCGCAGAGCGGTTGTCTGACTGGCAAGGCGGCGACTAAGGGAAGGCAGCAAAGGAAAAAGCCAAAAGAGCAATGAGCAAGGAAAGATAGAACTCAGATAAATATTTACATAACATAGGCCCTTGGCCGAATCTTCAAGTAGAGGTTCAAAATACAGCTCGCGGGTGGAATTGTTCGAATTAACCAAGTTCTCCAAAGACTACTAAGGCAGATAAAATGAAGGCAAAGACGACAGCCTAGGAGGCGGCATCCGGATTCGGAGGATCGGAGGAGACGGTGGTGTCAGGCGCCGGGGCGGCCGGCTGGGCAATCTCGGCTTGATCATCTCCGGCGCCAGCCGCCTTCTCCGGACGCAGCTCGTTGCTGGAGGCGCGATCGAGATGAGGCTGGTCGCCTGTTCCGTCTTCCGGCGCCTCCGTCTCACCTTCGTCCTCCGCCTCGCCTTCCTCCTCGACGCTAGAAGCAATCACCTCCACCGAGTCCTCGTCGTAATGCAGGTTCATCCCGAACCACTCCGGCGGCACCTCCCTGCCGTCTTTAGCCCGATGAGGGACGAAAATGCTGGTGTCAGCATAGTCGGCGATCGCCGCAGCATGAGCGACAAGGGCGTCTTCCACAGCTACCAGCTCCGCCTGGGCCTCTGACCGGAACACGGCGAGACGGTCCAGGTCCAGCCCTGGATACCACGCCTTGGCGAATTCCAAGGCCCGGCGCGCTCCAGCCCGGGCCGAGGAACCCTTCCAATCCTCAAGAAGACCAGCCGCGACCTCCAGCCAGTCGGCAGTCTAACTGGCAGTGCGCAGAACCGGCATGTCCGGCCACAGGGCGGCAATGGCCTGGGCGCCGGCACGCTGAAGCCGGCGCAACATCCGATGGGCCGGTCGCAGACGAGCCTCGATGCTCAGAAGCTGCTCGTCAAGGGTCCGGGGGGCGTTGGCGGCAATCTCTGCACCATCTGCCCTCTGCGCCTGGTGATCTACCTCGATGGCCTGAGTGGCCGCCTGCGTGTGGCCACGGAAGAAGTTTGCCAAGACAAAAAAGAAGCAAGTTAGAATCAGGAGTCGCCCGACCCACGGTCGGCGGCTCAAAGAAAGTAAAGAAACTCACCGTCGATGATGTCCTCAATCTCATGGAAGCTGGAAGTCAGCTGTGCCTCCTTGTCGGTCCAGGAGGAGCGCTCGCTCTCGAACTCAGCCAGGAGCACAGCCTCTTTCTTCTCTGCCTCCTCCTACGCCTTCTTGAGCAGCCCCTTTTGCTCCGCCAGCTGCGCGGCCAGCAGATCACGCTCCACGGCAAGCTTGCCGCACTCCTCCCCCTTGGCGCGCAAGGCGGTGTTGGCCTCGCCCAGCTGCTGCTGAAGAGTGGCGTTGGCCTCTGATGAATAGAAAAGAAAGACAGTAGGTCGTCAAAAGAGAAAGTCGCTGAGAACATCCGGCCCGACTGCTCAGCAGTCGGCCCGAATCTCGGGGACTATAGCCCGCGGGTGCGCCAGCACACCCCCGCGAAGAAGAAGGAAGACTCACTCTGACTCTCTGACAAGTCGGCAGTCCGCTTGCTCAGCTCCTCAACATTGCGGTTGAAGGCAGTGACGCGGAGGTTGTGGTACTCCCGCAATAAGAATTTTCAGACGAAGATAAGTATCGGAACTCGCCAGAAGGAGTTCCGAGCCGCCTGCTCAGCAGCCGGCCCGAAACTCGGGGACTACACCTAGTTGGTGCGCTGACACGTCCCCACAGAGAAGAACAAAGAAAAAAATGAAGCATACACGGACGGCTACTCGCGACGCCAAATGCGCCTTGGTGCAGCTCTGGATGGCGTAGCCCTCGGCTCGCAGCTTCGCCTGAACGTCCAGAAGCGCCTGGTTCAGCGGGCCCGTGCCTCCTCCTCGCACCCACCCAATGGGCGCAGCGCTTGTTGCCTCAGTGTCTGGGATGGGCGAGCTGGTGGTGCCGGTCTCCAGCGGCCGTGGCGCTGAAGTTGCCTTCTCAAGACGGTGACGCGCCGGCGAGGCGACTTGAAGGAGCAGCTTCGCCATGGTCTCGTCCTCAGTCGGCGGCACCGGCGGGCCTGCCGGCTGTTTATCTTGCGCAGCCCAAGATAGTGGCGGAGGCGGCGGTGGCGGCACGATCGTGTCCGACAAGGAGGCCTCGCCGCTCTCCCTCTCCATGACGGGGTTCTCACCGCCGGCTTCCCCAGTCTGCCCCATGAACTCCGGGGGCGGCTGCGGGGAGTTCAGCGGGATGACAAGCAATGCCGACTGGAGGAGCGCCGCCTCCTCAGCTTGCCGCCTTGCCTCCACGGCGGCTTCGGCCTCATCCAGCTTCCTCTGGGCGGAGGCAGCCGCCTTCTCGGCCTCCACCTTCTCCAGACGGGCGGCTTCGTCCTCATCGCGCCTCTCCCACGAGTTCCGCTCTGTCGCCTCCCGAAGGTCGGCGGTGGGATCAATTCGCCGAGTACTGGCGGAAGTCTCTGCCGACCCAATGATGGAGGCAACGGCGACCCTCTCGAGGGTGAGGGGAGCCCTGAGGCGAAGACAGCATGTAAAGATTTGGACAAAAATCTGCCAAGAGCAAAACAAGTCAAGAACGGAGGCACTTATGTGGAGACCAGTGGCGGCTTCTTCACTTCCTTGCGGAAGCGGTTGGCCTTTGCGATCGTCCCTCTGCGTCGTCGCGGCCGCCCCCTTGAGCTTCTTCGGCTGGCCGCCAAGAAAGCTCGGCCCGGCCCGGCACCTCTTCGCACCACCTAGACCACCCAAGCCGGCGGCGGAAATCGCGCTCAGCTGGCTGGCCCTTGATGGGTGGTGTGGGGAGGCTTCCCCTCGGCATTGTCATCAGGCCAGTCGGCAAAAGTGGCCGACGGCCTGAAGCCTCCTCCTCCTCCTCCTTCGGCGTCGGCCTCCATCGCCGCGGCTCCCAAGTCCGGGTCGTTGATGTTGCTCTCCGCTCGATCGGGGACGAACTGGCGGGCTGAGCCCGCGGTGCCGGCTGAAGGTTGGATGAGGGGGTTCCGACTCAAGAAAAACCAAAAAGATTAGAAGTCGGATTCGGCTGCAAAGAAGACAAAAGAAGAAGAAAGACAACTTACGACAGGCGGGGGGTTGGTGCGTGAGTACGGCTCCTTGCCGAACTGCCAATTCACCGCGATGTTACAGTTTGAGATATAGTTCACCATGTCCGCCACCTCCGCGTGGGGCATGTCCTTGGAGCAGAGCCGACTCGGATCCCGGTGCCCGCTCATCTGACAGATCAGATGAGGTCGGCCTTGGAGTGGGAGGACTCGATGCGCCACGAAGGCGGCCAGCAAGTCGGACCCGGTCAAGCCCTCCGACTGCGTCAGAACTCAGAGTCGCGCGATGGCGGTGGCACCAGCGGGAGGGAGCATCTTGACCCGGTGGTAAGAACGCTGCCACATCTTCACCTACTTGATCAGCGGGATGGCGGGAAACGGATTGTCGGCCACCGACCTCCGCATCGCGATGAAGGCGCCGCACTGGGCCGGCACGTCGGCAATGTGCGTGCCGAGCTTTGACTGAAAGAACTCTCCCCACAGTTCGATCATGGGGAGAACGCCGAGGAAGCCTTCGCACAAGGTGGCGAAGGCAGCCAGCAGCACCACCGTGTTCGGGGTGAGGTGGTGCGGCTGGAGCCCGTGGAACTCCAAGAAGGAGCAGAAGAAGCCGCTCGCCGGCAGCCCCTGGCCACTCATAAGGTGCAAGCAGAATACGACCCGCTCGCCCTCCTCCGGCACCGGCGATATTTCCCTCTCCGACGCGGCACGGGCTCGCACTAGGTCCGCGCCGGGGAGGCGACGCGTCTTGCGGAGGAACTCGATGATGTCGTCGTCTACCTCATAGCCGTCCCACACGTCGGAGCGCACGGCAGCAGGTGCGGCGGCGGAGGAAGAGCTCATCGTCGCAAGCGTGGAGTAGCTCGGTGCGGCGGCGGCGAGAGGAAGAAGAAGCAAGAAGGAAGCAAGGGGAGCTGGGGAGATAGGCGTGCGTGCTTCGCCGCTCCCTTCCTCCCGCCTACTTATAGTATCATAGGGCTGAGAAGCCGATCGGGCGGGCGTGGGATTAACTGCGCCCTGGCCCCCACGCCCCCACGATTTACCACACGCAGTAACTGCGTGCAGTTACGGTGTGGGAAACCCAACCGTCCGCACGACTGCAGCAAATCCGCTCGCATGCCGAGGCGCGGTAGTGGCAGGCCCCGCCTGAGGTCCTGTCCCGTCGCACGCGTGGGTGGGCAGACTGACCCCGCCATGTGGCGCCACGCGACGGACCTGCAACGGGCGGCTGCCCAGAAGCTTATCAGGCACGCCGCCTGGACCCCGCCGCGACATTCAAACTCTCTAAGAGGCAAGACGGCTTCTGCGAACCCGACTCCAGCTAGCCAGCCGGGAGGAAGACGGTGAGCGAGGCCGAGGTTCCCCCCCTAGAGAGATGAAACTGTTGAGGCTCCCCGACGAGTCTCCCAAGGCGCCTCACTAGCTTCGCGGACTACTGTCGGAGTAATGGGCCACGGGTAGGCTAACCCGAGCCCAGAACCTTGCAAAACATCGGGGGAGACTGCGCCCCTCAAGACCCCACGATGAAGAGCCGCCTCCTGGGAGTCGGCGGCAACTATCTCTCATGGCCGAGTCCCAGGGACGGCCTCGAGATGAGCCGACTCTTGGCTGACGGCTTCGAGATGAGCCGACTCTTGGCTGGCGACTTTAAGATAAGACGACTATGGGAGTTGGCCTGCGACTCTAACCACCTCCTGCCTTCACCACGATGGGCGGGGAAGGGTATGGTCGTTGCATGGCCGTCTCTACCCTGCCTACGAGGGGCTGGCATGGCTACATTGCGCCATATCGCTGGAGATCTCCATCATGGCGCGGCACTGTTGCCATGCCTGCCCTGACCTCAGCCTCAGTGGGAGGCGCACTGTGCCCACGACGGCATACCTATACGGCCCAGAGATGGCGGGACCGCCCGTCAGCGGGAGAACAGAAGACGGCGAGAGCGCCCCGAAGACGGGCCCGTGGGAGTCGGCCCCCTGGAGTCGGCCGGCCCCTCCCACAGGCCTCGCACGGCATTAAACAGACAAGACGGGGAATGGCGACAGTGATCGTCTGCCAGACGGCGGTACTATTGCCATGACCCCATGACCAAGCCAGTGTAATCAGAAGCACCGCTACAGTACCAGGCCTGTCAGTGGGGCCCGCTAGTCGGCGGGCCCCAGTAGTCGGCGG